>NW_012146412.1:4376398-4466031 GCF_000956105.1 Propithecus coquereli
GAGTACTTCTTGGAGAGCTGGTCTTGTCTTGGTGAATTCCCTCAGTCTTTGCTTATCTGAGAATGTCTTTATTTCTCCTTCATATATGAAACTTAGTTTTGGAGGGTACAAGATTCTAGGCTGGGCATTATTCTGTTTCAGAAGAGTGAGAATGGGGCCCCAGTCTCTTCTTGCTTATAGGGTTTCAGTTGAGAAATCTGGAGTTATTCTGATGGGCTTTCCTTTGTATGTTACTTGTTTCTTTCGCCTTACGGCTCGTAGAAGCGCCTCTTTAGTGGCTATTTTGGTCAATCTGATGACTGTGTGATGTGGTGTCTTCCTCTTTGCATTGAATCTCCCTGGGGTCCGTTGAGCTTCTTGTACCTGTATATCTAGATTTTTAGCAAGGCTTGGAAAATTCTCCTCTATTAATTCTTCAAATGCGCACCACCTGAAGGATGGACATATTTGAAACTTGGACTTGGGGCGGGGGGACCAAGGGCAACATACGTAACCTAAACATCTGTACCCCCATAATATGCTGAAATAAAAGAAAAAAAAAAACACACGTAAGAAAAAAAAATAGGTTACCTAGCCCTTGAATGTTTTCTTCTTCACCTTCTGGAACCCCTATCACCCTCAAGTTTGGTTTTATGACATAATCCCACATTTCTTGTAGGCTTATTTCTTTTCTCTTAATTTTCTGCTTGATTTCTGTGACTGACTTATTTAATTGGACAGAATTGTCTTCAATCTCTGAGATTCTTTCTTCTATTTGATCTACCCTGTTCTTGAGGCTTTCCATGGTGTTTTGTCATTCCCTGTATAAGTCCTTTATTTCTAGGAGGTCAATTTGATTTTTGTTTTATATTTCAATTTCTTTAGTGAATTTTTCTTCCACGTCCTAGATTTTTTTTGTGATTTCTTTGTGTTGGTTATCCATTTTTTCTTGCATATCATTCAGTTTCCTTACAATCCATGTTTGAAATTCTTCTTCTGTCATTTTAATGTTCTGAGTTTGGTTAATGTCCATTGCTGGGGAGCTGTTGTTCCTCTTCAGGGGTGTGCTTTCCGTTTGAGTCTTCATACTTCCAGAGTTCTTTCGCTGGTTCCTTCCCATATGGATCAGTTGTTCTTTCTTGTCTTTAGATTTTCGTTTGGATAATGACACGCCCCATTTAGTCTCTGAGCCAGTAGGTGGTGTTTGTGGGTGAGATTCGACCACACCCTTTATGATGGATCAGTAGATGCAGTAAAAGGGTGTGCAGGATGACCTCCCTGTCAGTAGGTGGCACTTGCAGGGAGGAGCAAGCTGCAGTGCTGTTTTTGGGTCCTGTAGCTAGCTCTTTTTCCTCTAGAGAGGCCCTGTTGTGCCTCGGGTGGTGGGTGGGGCCCTGGGATTTCCAGGTGTGTCCTTATTCTCCACCTCAGTGGGAGGAGTGAGTCTGGGTGGGGCTGGGCTGGGCGAGTTTGCCCTCAGGCTCCACAACTGCTGCTAGCAGGGTCAAAGGTCAACTCTTTGTTTCTGTGCAAAGCTGCTGGGAGGGGCTGAAATGGATCCACTCAGCTGAAAGTCTGGGCTTGGGGGGTGGGGCTGTCCAACAGCCACACTCCGGAGCAGGTCTCCCTGCCCTCCAATCTCCCCCTCTCCATGTCCTCTCCCAAGCCTCTGCCAGCAAGCGGGACCTCAGGCCGATGGATCTCCCCTGGCTGTGACGTGGGCTGGGAGGTTCCCTACCCAGGATCACAGCCTGAGCTGGGTGCACAGCCCTCTTTTGGGAGGAGGGCTGCCGCTCTGGCATGCTGATTTGCCCCTGAAGGCACGCCCTTCTCAGTAGGCTCTTTCACAGACCTCTCCTCTGTGCCCCGGGACAGTGCGATCATGACCTGTTTGTATGGGGTCTGGTCTGCAGGCTTGTCCCCTGGACCCTGGAGATCAATCCCCGACCCTGCCAGGGGAAGGGGTGTTGGTCTTGAATCACCTACAAAGTGCCCAAGCTGTATCGATTTCACTCCACCTCGGGATTTGTCCCGCTCTCCTGGAGTCGCCAGGCAAGCAGCACCTGGGAGGGCTGGCGGGTAGGGAACTCGCAGTCTGAGTGCCCCTCAGTCTGCTGTAGGGCCCCAAAAGGAAAGGTCCCGTTCCTTGGAGATGCCTCCGTGTGGTGGCTAAATTGTCTCTGGGCACGCCCGGGTAGGGAGGGGAAGGAGAGAATGGAGCATTATGGCGTCTGCCGATGGGCTCGGGTCTGCGCCCGGGGAGGTGCCTGAGGGGGCTGGGAGCCCAGCGCTGAGTCCGCAAGGGGCCACTGCTCGCTGGTGGCAGCCGTCTCTGGGCTGGTGTCGGCAGGTCTCTGCAGCCGCTCAGGAGCCACCCGCAGTCCGAGATGCAAGGAGGGGGAAGTTAACCGCTCCACCTACCCTTGTCGCTGGTCTCCAAGCCTCTCGGGACCTTTCTCCTTCCAGTTCTCCTCGCAACGTCTTCCCGTGGAGTCTCCTGTAGTTTCAGGCACCCTTCCTTCCGACCCTCACCCGATCTATGTTTCTCTACTAGCTTATTTTTTTCTCTTTCTTCTAAAATTCGTCTTTTTTGCAGAGACCTTCTGACTGGCGGCTTTTCTAGTCCGCCATCTTGGCTCCTCCCCCAGATTTCTTCTTTCTGTTTTCCTTTAAAAATGAGGGCGATCACACTTCTTCTACCCATGTTCTTTTCATATTAATCTCCTAATTTTTCGACAATGTCAGGACAGAAAGAAATGTCATGTTTTAGCAATGAATCACGAAAGAGTGATTTGTAAATTTCTGTAAGTCTTTAGTCTCAACCTCCTTGCTTATAAAATAGAAATAACCATAATACCTGCTCATCCTTAAGATTTGGTTAAGAATTAAATGATATAATGAAGGTGACAGTGCTTCATATATGAGAGAATAGTATTAATGTTAATTATGTACATAGTCATTGTATCCTAGATTTATGTAAAAAAGTTTGAAATAAAGTACATGTTGAGGCCAGGCACAGTGGCACATGCCTGTAGTCCCAACTACTTTGGAGGCTGAGGTGAGAGGATCACTTAGCCCAGGAATTTGGGTCCAGCCTGAATAACATAGCAAGACCTCATCTCTTAAACAAACAAACAAAAATACATGTTGATATAATCAAGTTAATTTCTATAATGATTACACAGTTACTTTATATATTTGTTTCAATGAATTCAGAATATATCTAATGAAAAAGTAAAATGGATATCACGTTAAAGATCCCTAAGTCTCTAGATCAATTGTATCAAATTTTAATATGAATGACAATTTTCTGAGGTCCTTTTTTAAAGTAGGTTTTTTAGGTCCAACCTTCAAAGATTTTTGATCTAGTAATTCCAAATAGAGTAAAGCAATATGTATGCATTTTTAACAAGGCTCCCAGGTGATTCTAATGTAGGCCATCTGGAACCCCACTTTGGCCGAATCTGCTCTAATCCTTGTCTATGAAACTCTTTGCCAGTGTTGTCCTAGAAATTCGTGTGCTTTGGAGTCAATGAGACCAGAATTTGGAATCACTTTCCACCTGAATAACTCAGGCAGATTGCTGAACATCTTGGGCCTCTGTGTCTGTATGAGTTTCCCGTGGGTGCCATAACAAACTTCCACAAATTAAGCGGGCTTAAAGCAACAAAAATTTACTCTCTCACAGTTCTGGAGGCTAGAAGTCTGAAATCAAGGTGTCAGCAGGGCCATGCTCCCTCTGCAGTCTTTCTGGAAGAATCCTCTCTTGCCTCTTCTAGTTTCTGGTGGCTCTGGGCAACCCTTGGCTTTCCTTGGCTTGTAGCTGCATCACTCTAATCTTTGCCTCTGTCTTCATATGGCTTTCTTTTCTCTGTTTTGCTCTTCTTCTTATATATATTTGTACTCTCTACTCTTCTTACACACATACCAGTCATTGGATTTAGGGTCCATTCTATTCTAGTGTAACTTCATCTTCATTTAATTATATCTGCAAAGACCCTATTTCCAAAAACAGTTATGTTGTGACTTTCTGGTTGAACAAGAATATTGGGGGGACACTATTCAACCCACAACAGTGTTCCTGTATTAAGATTAATTATGATAGCGTTTGGAAGTATCTAGCTAGTACTTGGTAGCCAATGCTCAGTAAATAATATCTTTTCTTCTTCCTTTGTGAGTGTAACTTAAACAGTGGGTCTCAAGCACAAGTCAGCAGACCAGGGGTAACTGCATGAGATTTTTCATGGAAGCTTTTGAAAAATACAGATTCTAGGCTTCTCACTGTAAGTTATTGTTATTCAGTAAATATAGGTTGAGGCCAAAAAGCTGTAGTTTTTTGAAGGTTGCCTAGGTTATTCTCATGTATTTCCAGGCTCAGGAACAAATTTTTTTTTTTTTTTTTTTTTGAGACAGAGTCTCACTCTGTTGCCCTGGCTAGAGTGAGTGGTGTGGCATCAGCCTAGCTCACAGCAACCTCAGACTCCTGGGCTCAAGCAATCCTACTGCCTCAGCCTCCCGAATAGCTGGGACTACAGACATGTGCCACTATGCCCGGCTAATTTTTTCTATATAGTTTTAGTTGTCTGATCAATTTCTTTCTATTTTTAGTAGAGACAGGGTCTCGCTCTTGCTCAGGCTGGTCTCGAACTCCTGACCTTGAGCAATCCACCCGCCTCGGCCTCCTAGAGTGCTAGGATTACAGGCGTGAGCCACTGCACCCAGCCAGGAACAAATTTTTTTGACTAAGAATTTATTACTTCATTTATAGAACTGGAACTCAAGGCTATCTCATTTGAATAAAATTTGCGTAAGATGAAAAATATGTACTTCCTATAACCCACATTTATGTACTAAATGATGATGATAAAATACAACCAAAATTTCAAAGGGATGCAAAGTCCTTACACAGTTGAGAGTAAAATTTTACCTTTCTGAGTCCAATATCAGGGAAAACCTTTCTTTTCTTCCTTATGAGTTTAAATGAAACATAATATAACTGGAAGAAAATTATAATAAGGATCAAATGTTATGAGTTACATTCTCAAACCACTGTTTTCTTCTGCATGTTCTGGCTATTTTTCAATTGAGCTAATGAAGCCTCACATGTATTTTTTCTACTTCCCTTCTAATGAGATCATTTTTACTAATGTTGAATATCTTCTTTAGAGTCTCAGTAGTTTATAACTTGCCTTTTGCTGGAAATTCCCCATTTGCTTCATGAGTCTTGCACAAATTCTTTCTTACCAAGTCGTACTGAGCACAGTGGTTTCCTTATGGCCTAGTGGGCCTACTGGCATCAGAAGTCTTTAGCATTATCGGCAGTGAAAATCATACTGACAGTGAAATTACTAAAAACGCAATTCAGTTTGATGATTATAACACTCATCCACTCCCAGGGTACCCTGTTCTATTGTCACCATCAGTTGTCACACCTAGTTTGAAAGGAATGTCATGGTTATGTCAAAAGAAAAAATTAGTCTCACATAATAATTCACATCTTTAAACTACTTAGAACTTAAAAAAGAATATTCAGTTCACTTTTCCGTCACCCTTGTGCATGAGTTTTGGCAACTGGATCTGATGCATTATAACGAAATGTGGATATCTACTCTTTCAGCAACACAATACACATTTCATGCAAAGACTTGACTAGATTCTGCATGCTGAACTCAGGAAAATGAGCTAACTTTCCCTGAGTTGCCAAGGGCAACTTGATTGCACATGAAATTAGGAACTACTCTGAGAAAATAATGTCTAGACACATTCTTATATTTCATTTCGGGGAAATATTCACCTGATATCTGTTATCTCCTGATGTCAAAACACTACTGATGAATACTGTCTATCCTTGGAATCACATATCTGAGCTCTATGAAGGAGTGAGCATAATAGAAGTGATAATATTTTCATGTAGCAGGAAACCTCATTTCAGCATAGAATTGTCAAGTAGCACTAATACATTTGACAACTTATATATTTTTTTACGTTTGAAATTGCTGACGTGAGCTCAGGTTATACCTCCACTTATTTCATGACAAATGCTGCACTGTTGAAGATTTCCTTCTCTGCCTCTCTCTCCTGTTTTTGTTATATAATCAACTCCTCAAGCTGTAAGTTACATCCATGACTCTTTTTCAAAATAGCTGGTAATTTATGTTATTTATTTCTTCTCTATACTTAACTACTATTCTACTTAGAATATGAATATTGATGTACAAAAGTGTGATTATACCAACTACTGTGAAAGTCAAAGAGACATACAATGTCAAAGATGAGGACTGGTGAGCCTCCCAGGCAGGCGTTTTTTGTGTAGCCGTATCTAGGGAGTTATCATGTCTCAACTTTTGACATGTAGGTCTAGAATCACTTATGCTCAGAGCGAGTTAGAAATTAGCCATGGCTCATTAAAACAAAACTCATGAAGGACTGATGTGTAAACTGTATATTGAAGGAGTAATTTCTTATGATAAATAGCTGACAAGAAGATCCTAATACTTATGCCAGCCCTTCAGAGTAGATTCCAAATCCACCTGGTGGAAAATCTATCCAAGAAATCAAGTTATACTCAGGAAGTGGGTTGGTGAGCATGAATTAGAGCAAGGGAGCATGTCAGAAGTGGACAGCACATCTGGCTCTATCTGGGATGTTCTTGCTGACCCTGTAGACATGGTCAGCAGAGCACCCTTCACTTGGGCAGAGTTGGGACACACTGACAAAATTGGACAAAATTGTCCTTTTTATGTCTCTGTTTTGTAATTTGCTTTGGATTCAGACAGACCATCCTTCTAATTTTTTTTCTTAGATATGCTAGAGTTTGACTTTATATGTCGTGATGAGATGTTTATGTGTCTTGGCTAGATTTTCGGACCCTATCTTCTTCTATTGGGTCTTGGAGATGTTGTGTTTTGTAAGATGGTGCTGGCGGACAGTGGTTCTTATGTGTTACATCCTTATTGTTTCCAGTTTAACTTCCAGATGTTAAGCTTATTTCCTAGTGACAGTGACACTTGATAGTAGCTCCCCTTGTGCCTGTTTAATCCTATGTGACCATCACACACAACTTTTCCACATCTGGGTTATAAGTAGTGAAATCTACAATTCATTATGGGCTTAAGACTTCGAGGCCTCGCTTCTTGACCTCTCACACTGCCCAACACCTATGCATTCAGAATGCTCCTTGCATTGAAGTGCAAACTGTTTATTTTGATCTTGACATCAGTACAACAGAATTGATGAAACTGTTCTGGCAGAGAGTACAGCCGGAAGAGCTGGGCTAGCCATCTTCTTTCTCAGCTTCTGGAAGAAAAGGAAATGATATGACGGAACAGAAATTTTGAAGTTATATGGTAAAAAAGTAATTAAAAATAATATTTATGAAATCTCTTCAGTAGCATTTTTACAATTAGCTAGAAGATGGGAAATCTTCAGGAAGGAGGAAAAACTTTGGGAAAACTGCTGTGAAAAATGTGATGGGGCGGTTTAAGGAAATTTCCACTTGCTTTAAATGATGGTAAATCCGGAGCCTCACAGGTAACTACTCAGAGGGACTCTCTACAGATCAGGCAGCTGACCAAGCCACACCAGCACTGTTCCTCTGGGTGCCCTCTCATTTTGGAATTTTCCAGAATTGCTCCATCTTAAATTGCATGATCCTTTTATTCATTCCTTTCATCAACACTGAGAGAGGCTAGCATTTCCAAACATGTTTAACTAAATATATAAATATATTCTATTTTCTGGAAAAAAATAATCCCAAAATTTCTATGGAACCACAAAAGACTCAGAATAGCCAATGCCATCCTGAGCAAAAAGACCAAAACTGGAGAAATCACATTACCTGACTTTAAATTACACTACAGAACGGTAGTAACTGAAACAGTATGACACTGGCATAAAAACAGACACATAGACCAATGGAGCAGACCAGAGAACTCAGAAATAAATCCACACATCTACAGTAAACTTATCTTCAACAAGGTTGCCAGGAACATACGTGGTGGAAAAGACAATCTCATCCATAAATGGTGCTGGGAAAACTGTATATCCATATGCAGAAGAATAAAAATAGACCCTTATATCTCACCATATATAAAAATCAAATAAAAAGTGGATCAAAGACTTAAATCTAAGACCTGAAACTGTGAAACTACTAAAAGAAAACATTGGAGAAATGCTTTAGGACTTGTTGAATAATATCCCCAAAGCACAGGCAATCAAAGCAAAATTGGACCAATGAGATCACATCAAGCTAAAAAGCTTCTGCACAGCAAAAGAATCAAAGAGACAGCCCACAAAATGGGAAAAAATATATGCAAACCATCCATCAGAGAAGGGATTAATAACTAGAATATATAAGGAGCTCCAATAATTCAATAGGAAAAAATCAAATAATCTGATTAAAAATGGACAAAAGATCTGAATATATATTTCTCAAAAGAAGAAATACAAATGGATAACAGGTATATGAAAAAAATGCTCAACATCATTAGTTACCAGAGAAATGCAAATCAAAACTATAGTGAGATACCATCTTAACCCTAGTGAAAATGGCTTTTGTCAAAAAGACAGGCAGTAATGAATGCTGGTGTGGGTGTGGAGAAAGTGGAAACCTTCGTACACTGTTGGGAATGTAAATTAGTGCAACCACTATGGCAAACAGTAAGGAGGTTCCTCATAAAACTAAAATAGAACTACTATATGACCCAGCAATCTCTATATGACCCCAAATCGGGAATTGGGAATTCCCGATTCCCAAAATAAGGGAATTTAGTACATCAAAAAGATATCTGCACTTCCGTGTTTATTGCAGCACTACGCACAATAGCCAAGATTTGGAATCAACCTAACTGTCCATCAACAAATGACTGGATAAAGAAATCATGGTACATATATACAACATAATATTATATAGCTATAAAAAAGAATGAAATCCTAACATCTGCACAATATCGTTGGACACAGAGAACATTATGTGAAATAAGCCAAGCACAGAAAGACAAATCGTGCATATTCTCACTCATGTGGAAGATAAATATTAAAACAATAGATCTCATGGAGACAGAGAGTGGATGATGGTTACCAGAGGCTGGAAGGGCAGCAGGGGCCAGGAAAATAAAGTGTGGAGATGGTTAATGGGTGCAAAAATATAGTTAGATAGTTAGATAGAACAAGCAATACATTATAGCACAACAAAGTGACCATGATCAACAATAAGTTAGGGTATACTTTAAAATAACTAAAAGGTGGAATTGGAATGCTCCTAACACAAAGAAATGATAAATGCCTGAAGTGATAGATACCCCAATTACCCTGATTTGATTAATACACATTGTATGCTTGTATCAGAACATCACATGTACTCTATAAAGATATAGAACTATTATGTACCCATAATAATTAAAACTAAAAAATTAAAAAATATAAATATAAATAACATGAAGAAATTAAATAGTGAAGCCATTAGGAATCTAAACAATTATATATTTATGAAAGAGACTTGCACTCCCAGATTTATTGGCTCCATCCTTTTACACACGGAACCCCCAAAAGATTCATGCCCTGCTTGTGTCTCTTACTTTCTCATTTCTGTCATGGCCAAGCTCTAGCATGTAGGAGCACCATTTTAGCCACACATGGAGAGTATAGAAAAGAGACTAACTTATCCATTGCTATTTAAAGTTTGTCCTCCCCTTTTAATTTTCCAATATGCATAGTAACTGCTTCTTCAGATGACTGATTATTGAAATAAGCTCACCTTTCAAAGCAATCTGTATATTTATAAAAACATAACTATACAAACTATAATATATAGACTATACAGTAATCCCACTTATCTGTAGTTTCCCTTTCCATGGTTTCAGCTACTCATAGTCAACCATGGTCCAAAAATATTAAATGGAAAATTCCAGAAATAAGCAACTCATAAATTTTAAATTGCATGCCTTTCTGAGTAGCATGATAAAATCTCGTGGTTCCACTCCATCCCACCCGGGATGTGAATCATCCTTTGTCCAGCGCATCCACACTGTGTAAGCTACTGGCTCATTACTCACTTAGCAGCCATCTCTGTTATCAGATTGACTGTTCTGGTGTTCAAGTAACTCTCATTTTACTTCATAATGGCCCCAAAGTGCAAGAGTAGTGAGGCTGGCAATTCAGATATACCAAATAGGAGCCACAAAGTGTTTCATTTCGGTGTAAAGGTGAAAGTTCTAAGTGTAATAAGGAAAGAAAAAAATCATATGTTAAGATTTCTAAGGTCTAGGGTAAGAACAAATCTTCTCTCCATGAAATTGTGAACAACATATTGTCATAATTGCCCTATTTTATTATTAGCTATGGTCGTCAATCTCTTACTGTGCCTAATTTCTAAATTAAACTTTATCATAGCTATGTATACATAGGAAGAAAACATAGTGTATACAGAGTTCATTAGTATTCATGGTTTCAGGCATCCACTGGGAGTCTTGGAACATATTCTCCATGGATAAGGGGTGACTCCTGTAGATCTGTAGTCCATAGATTAACTAAGCAATTTTGACATTCATGTGGGAAGAATTATATCTAAACTTTTTCTTGTAGGGTGTCATTAAGAAGTTACAAAAACAGGGCTAGTCTAGGGAACCAGAAATATTTCAAAATACAAAACTCATCAATGTATTGTGTAAGATATAACAAGCATGAAATACTGGTACACATGTAACAAAATCACTGCTGAGCTATTAAAAAATAAGCAAAATACAAAAAGGGGAAAAATTTAGGAGGAAAGCTCAAAACCAGAACGGGGCATGAGCTGAAGGTTGGGCTGCCTGTATGGACTTCTGTTTCCAGCTTTGTTTGCTTCTGTAAAATACCGTTCAGCACAACTAAAACATGTGTTCAGTAAGAAAATTGCTTGATAGAAGGAAAGGGAAAAAAGGATGAACAAAGGAAGGAATAAATGAACGTGCACATGTATACGTATGAGAAAAACCTAATGTTTAAAGTACTTTTTAAGTGCCTACTATTGATGTAAACTATTCTCTTTTTAGCTGAGAACTTAATCTTAGTTTTCATTTAATAAGATCGCTATACTGTCATTCAGTTTTTCCAATCTAAAAAATGACATTTGCAGACCATGATTTGTAACTTATTCAATTAATGTATACCTAATTGCTTCAGGCACTTCAAAACATGAAGCACTCAACCTTTATAAGAAATCATGTAGGGCTCAAATTCTAGCCTAGAAAATATTTTCAAAGAAAGTGAAAGAAATAATGAATCACTTTTGGCCATTCCGATGAAAAATTCAGAGTTAGAAACAAGGAATCAAAAGATTGAAAATCTCTGAATATTACTGGGCTCAGCTCTGATTTTGTTTCTGACCTTGTGAAAGTTCCCTCTATCTTTCAGCTCTTTGCTCTTCAAAATGAAGCTGTTTTTTTCCTCCAGGGTTGTTTCAAAGAGGAAATATCTAATGTACTGCTGCAAATAGTTTTTAGAATGAAGTAGAGTATGAATTATTAAGTAAATAACATCTGTTTATAGTCTGGAATAAAAAAAGTATTATGGGTCTAAGAAAAAAAAAATCTTTCTGTTCTGTTTCTAATCCATGAGATGAAATTTTCTCTTCTGTGATTCTATTCTCCTTGTGACCCTGGGAATTCCAAGGAGATTACATCAGGATGAAAACTTTATGATTATCTGCTTAGAATAAGGCTGGATTGGGGTAAGCGTGAGAAACACAATGGAAACATGTTAATAAATCTTTTCTATTCTTTTTTTTTTTTGCCTCTTCTTTATGGACCCAATTAAAATGTTACTCGAATTTTATTGGAACAGTTGTTTCTACTTTTGCTGACTGGGCATTTTAGGCTATATAAGTCGGCACCGAGAAATAGATTGATTATTCTGCCCACTCTTGAAACTATAAATATGTCGAGCCTTCACCATTTAAAAATATCTAAAAGCAATGTCTGCAGTGGGCACAGTTTTATCTAACAGTTAACACCATAGGAACAAGCAGAATAAAATACTATATTGTATAGTAATTATGATATTTATTTTAAAAAGTCAGCTATATATTTTTCCTTTTACATAAGAAATTACATATATCTATAGCTATGTATATATCTCCACCCTTTATTATCTCAGATTCTATTTACTATTTATATTAGAGTGTCTGACTTTCTCACTATAAATTAGAAAACATATAAAAAGGCAATTTGCCCATTTTAACCTGGACTTGCACAATATAGACTTCTAGGGTGTTTATTAGATGAGTTATTTTACAGCTTTCCTCATTTCTCTTTCCTCTGGAACGCATCTTCATACTTTTGTGCTTAAACTCATCATAGGAATTTCCACATTCATTCTCTGAACACTTTAGGATGGTCAGTAATCTCAGTAACTCTATGTGTCCTGGATTTTTCCATATTGTGGGCAGGGAAGACCATAGTTGCCTTCAGATTTTTGTTTTTTACTCTGACTTATTAAAATGTGTTTTTCCTGATTAATGTTATGGAACGTAATATTTTTAAATGAAATTTTAATTTAAAAAATTCTTTTTTTACAGTTTATGATTACAGTTACCACTATGAATCAATTGCTAAGTACCTTTTCTTGTCTTCCTCTGTCTTTCTTAGGGGACCCCACGACATTTCTTCTGTTATATTCCAGATGGTTCTTAGCACTTTGAATAAAGCTCAAAAAAGTATCACATGCTTTAATTAATGATCTCTTATTAAGTTAGTTTTTTTTTCTTCAAGAAAGGCACTAATTCAAGAAAGGTATGAACTTGTTTTTCTTTTGGTAAGTTTCACATGTAATTTTCAACTAAATTGTATTCGTGCGTGAGAGGGTATGGCTGTTTAGACCCCTCAATTCCCGTGAGTATGTTTTACTCAATCAAAATTAAATTTGTTTCGCTTTTCATGTCTTACAAAAATGTGAAATCTGCTCACTTCTTTTCCACACTCTTCGGTGCTGTAAGGCAACCTTTTGCCTATGTATGTGAGTTGTATATTGACCCTTAAACTCTTACTAGATTAATAACTACCCCAAGTTTCTTCTACTACAAAGAATCATTTAGAAAAGCTTTTATTATGGACATTTTTCAACATACCGAAAAATAAAATAGTAAAGTGAATCTCTGTAGATATTCATCATCCAGCAACAATTATCAACATTTTGATAGTCTTGTTTCATTGACCATCTCCTTCTCACTTCTTTTCTTATGCTAAAATGTTTTTCAGAAAATTCCACATATCATGTCCTTTCTCCCATATATTTTTCAGCATGCATCTAACTGATAAGAGCTTTAAGAGTCCTATTGCATTATTACTAAAGTTAAAAGTAATCCTTTAATTCCATTAATAATCATCCATATTTATACTGACCTAATTGTCTCAAAACTGTTCTTTTAAAGTTAGTTTGCTAGAATCAGGATCCAAATAAAGTTCACTCATTTCCTTTCTTGTTGTTCCTTTTTAATGTCATTGATTTGTTGGAGACTTCAGGTCATTTGTCTTTGCAGTATATCTTAAATTTGGCTTATTGCTTCCAGTGATGCCATTTATCTTGTCCTGCTATCACGCATATCGCAAGAATACTAGTAGTTAGTTCCAGAGGCTTAATTAGATTTAGGTTCAATTTGTGGGGGGAACGAAAATTTTTCATCTAATATCATATCAGGAGTCACAAGATATAATGTCTCACTTCTAGTGATGCCTCCGCTGGTTAGTGGATTCAGACAATGCCAAGTGATCCCTCTTTCATAAAATTCCTTGTCAAATTTTATTCAGTGGTTTTAGTGGATCATTATTGTCAAGCTCCATTATTTCATTAGGTGGTACATGATGATAATTTTATAATTCTATCAGGTCTTTTGCACTTATTAGCTGGAAACCTTCTTTAAAGAGTTTTCACACATCATCTATTTTCTTATCTAGAGATAGATTTGTTCAGGAAAGGCATTACACATGATTGATTTGTTCACTTTATTATTAAGTTTTCAAAATAGAGTTCATTCCTTGGGAACTTTCAATGGAGACCTATGTGTTTTTCTGTGTTGGAGGGAGTTAGCATTTTGAATCAATAAATTTCATATCATATGTTTGATGTGATTCAATTTTTTGAGTTCAGTGTTATTTTAATATTTCTTGCAAGATAGATTGGCTGGTCGTAAGTCCCTTCGATTTTTATCTGAAAAAGTCTTTATTTTTCTTCACTTTTGAGGGAAATTTTTCTAGACATAGAATTCTAGGTTACAGGGTGTGTGTGTGTGTGTGTGTGTGTGCATGCATGTGTGTGTGTGTGTGTTCTTTTAACACTTTGAATATTTCACTTTACCTTCTTCTTGTTTGCATAATTTCTTCTATAAAGAAGATATTTTTCCCCTCTGGTTTTTTTCAAGATTTTTTCTTTGTCTTTATTTGTCTGCAGATTGAATACGATATGCCTAGGTGCAGTTTTGTTGGTATTTTCCTCCTTGGTATTCATCCCACCTGGGATGAAGCTCTGGTAATTTTTTCCCCTGAAAGTAGGATTTTGTTATGGAGAAGGCTTTGCAAATATTTCACAATGATTCCTCTCTCCCCCACACCAGAACCATGAGGGAACTTTTCTTATGTCTTTTCCCTGAAATCCTGGTACAGTCGTGAAGGTAATGTCCATGAAAGTGTGGGGCCTTCCTAAGACTGTGGCCCCCAGAAATTTTTTATTCTCAAACTAGTCCATGCTCAGCTTCTAGCAATTTTCAAAATTACTCTTTAAGTCTTCCTACCAGTTCGTGGCTTCAAAGGCTTTGTGTAGATAAGATCTTGGCTGTGACTCTCTGGATTCACCTGTCTCTTAAGTTTCAGAGTGGCAGTTTGCTCTGCAAACTCAGTTCTCTGATAGGTCCAATAGAAGTCATTAGTTTTCAATTTTCCCAAATTTTTCTTGTTGTAAGAATGGGAGTGGTGATTTCCAAGCTTTGGATGTTAGAGCTGAAACCAGAAGTCAAATTCAGTATTCTTGTTGAATCTTTAAATTACTACGTCCTAGAACGGTAGAAACTGTAGCAAATTGGATCGTATATCAGTTAGCTATGATCTCATTTGTATTGTATTGATTCCTTTTTTTCTAGCCTAAGATATTCCAGGCTCATTTTTTACCATAGTCTTTTCCAAATCTGGAATGAGCAATTCTCCAAGGAGCCCTGAAAATAATAATTAGAAAATACACACACACAAAAAACAAATAAATAATTTTCCTATTTATTTGAAGATATAAATTTATAAAGCATAATGTATTGTTTATGAAACATAGTTAATAATTCATCGATAAAGCAATAGTATTTATTTAGCTCCTGCTCCATACCACGCACTGTTCTAGATGCCTGGAGGCATATCAGTAAACAAAACAGGACCTTTGCATTCATGGCGTGTCATTATATAAAGAACAGAAAAAACACAATAAACACTAATAAATAAGTAAATTATTAATATAGAGAATGTTATAAGTTGATAGATACTATGGAAGAAGAGAAAAAGTAAAGCAGGATAAGAGGGGTCTGAAATGCATGCATATGTGTAATGAGTTGCAATTTAAAAAGACTGTTCAGATTAAGTCTTACGTAGTGACAAATGTGTCAAACTTAAAATGGGTGAGGGGATAGCCATGCTGATATCTGGGGGAGAGTGTTCTAGGCACATTTCATTGCTACATAGCCACCAACTACTTACATGTCCAATTAAATAACAATGATGACAATATTTCTCCATCCTTGGATTTAGGTATCAGGGAGACACCACAGTGGAGACATCCTATAATCTCTCAGAGATCTGAGGTACCAAGAAGTTGAGAAATTTTGGTAGTAGAGAATTTGATGTTCTCTGCTTAGAACAGAAATAAGTCCTAATCTGTCCAAGAAGGAAAATGATTATCATGTAAAAATAACTTTCTCTAACTTTCATGGAGCATTTAAGAAATATTTCCAAATGGTAATTTTTGCTGGCTGTATCTACAATGAGTTGATAATGATACCATGCCTCGGACCATCAATTTTTGACATTTCCTTCTCAGTCACATTTAATTAAAGAAAATGTTCTTGTTAAATAAAAATTTATCATGTTGATAAAGAAAACTATGATAAATCACTAATTATGACCTTCAATGCAAAAGAATAATTAAGACAATTATTAAATTAAAAATAAGCTTTACATATATAATATTGTCTTGTAAGAGTAAATAAAATAAAGTCTTTGGCATAACCTTGGAAAGAGATCCTGGGAAACCAGCGGGGTAAGACAATCTAAAGGAGTATCATGAATCAGAAGGGAATTTCTGAACAGGAAACAATAAGACAAAATCATCAAGTGTGTACATTATAGTTATCATTTTTTTCATGTATTATTCTACTTTGACATTTTAACACATCTTTTGAAGTTGCATATATTAATGTATAATGTTTGAAACTGGAATTTTGATGAGTCCAATCATAGTATTCCTTCATACATAAAAGTTAAAAGATTTTAATATATACATTACCTCATTAATTAGCCAAAATTCTAAGTTTTAGATAGGAAAGAGCTTATTATCCAAACAAGAATCAGAGATGTTGAAAGACTGATTCTAAGTTATAATAGAGCTAAAATTAGAAACCATATCTTACTGTCCCTGGTCTGGGGAACTCTTTTGCAAATTATTCTTATGTAAAATGGATCTTTGTCAAAAAGTCAGCCTGGATTACTGGCACATTTAAAACAAATGACTTTGGTTTGGAAATTTATGGGATAATAATGTGGAGAGGGAGAAAGATTAACTGAAACAAGGAAAAGAAATATAATTTATATTGTCTCTCTTAAACTGATTGTTAAATTAGGTATTCTTCTTAATGGCTTCTTAAAAAACAGTAGAAGCAACAATGAAACAATTTTTCTAAGGTCTGTGATTTCCCAATGATAAGAAGAGATATTACCAAGAATCCTCCCCACATGGAAGTTAGTGATGGTTACAAATTTTTGTGATTTTTTCTACTGAAAAATGAAGTCCTTGTCTCCTCCCTTTGAATTTGGGTGGACTCTGTGAGTGCTTGACCATTAGAATACAGTGGGGGTGATATAGGACCATTTTGTGGGCCCTGTCCTTAAGAAACTGGAAGCTGTTATGCAAGTGGCCTAACCACTCTGCTGGGAAGACCACGTGCGGAGGCCTTGAAACAACACGAAGAGAAAGAGAGGGGCCCAGGCGAGCCCAGCCTTTCAGCCAACCCAGAAGTATTGTACTCTCCAGAAGACAGCTGAAATCCACGAGTGACCCTAATGGATGCCAACTGAAGCAGAAGAATCACCCAGCCAAGCCCCGCCCAATTCCTGACTTACCAATCAACAGATACAATAAAGTGGTGGTTGTTTCAGTCACCAAGTTTCAAAGTGGGTTGTTATGTAGCAGCAGATAAGTGGGACACCCCCTTCCCCTGCCTGGATTACTACTGGATTTAGGACTCACTCAGATATTTTTGAATAAGCTGCTTATAAAATCCAAAAAGGGAGAAAAAATTTCCCTAAGGAACGAATGTAACGTTCTTAGCTAAGCATTTCTCACGCCACAGTGTAATCTTCTTTCCTTTTAACACAGTTATTGACCCAAAGCTTTAAATCTTACTTCCACAAACGGAGTTCCGCGCTCTTTGTCAGCATGTGCACCCTGGGCCTCCCCACGCCCTGAAGCCTGCACTCAAAGTAAACGACACACGGTCAGAACCTATGAGTCTCCTTTGTATTGTCTGTCTCTGTAGTTTTCTTTTACTGGCAAATTATGCCAGTAAATTCCCTGCACAGATGATCAGAACAAGAAGAGATCATTGTGATATGCTGATGCTGACTGTTCCTAATCTTACTTTGCTAATCATTCTCCACTGCTAGCGGTAAACAATCTGTTTAACCAGTTCAAATCCCTGTTTTCATTAAGAAAGTGAACTCTGCGACAAAGACATTACCCCAGAAGGACACTCTTAAAATGGGTACATCAGGACTGGAAGATTGGAAATAACCGAAGCTCTAGCTCAAGAGTAGCAAAGAATCTTCATCTTGTGTGTACACTTCTGTTTATTGGTAGTGGCTGCATGCTGTGCTTTCTTTTGAAGAATTTTGACACTGGGCACAGAAGGAAGGAGTTCTGGAGTCAATTATTGGTATCTTCTGTGGGTACAAAAGGAAGAATTTGCTATTGTGGGTAGTCTTTTTTCATAGGTAAGAAAGACTCCAGGGGGAGCACAGTTACTAAATGAAGGGGCACAGAGCACTGGTGAATTTGGTTTGCCTAGACCAAACCAGCATTGAGGCCTGTGTCGCATGCTGGGGCAGGACTATGGATCCCTCAGAGTCCACAAGAAGTAAATTCTAATCATGTATTTTGTTGAGAGGCGGTCTTCTCTGCAGCTTCTCTCATAGTATTCAGAATTAAGGTGAATGGATTTCTTATAACACTGATAACTTTGTTTTTTTAAAATACATTCATTAACATCTTTTATACATTTTTCCACAACCCTATTACACCAGGCAAGAACTGGTGTTCTTTCTCCATCAAAGAGGAAGGTACATGAGAAGAAGAACGAAGATTTCTTGATGCTGGGTTATTATGCTTTTTTCCCCCACAATGAAATCCTCAATCTTGATGTTTTGTCAGGATGCTCAAAATATTGTATTAACTGATGCTTTACTCTAAAGTATGTATTATGTCTTTACAGTGAAACAGAATACTTAATATGAAATACTCATCTTTTATTAAAATTTTCTAGTATGTTTGATATGACAACACAGTAATTGGAAAATTTTTAAAGTACAAGATCTGTTAGGTCTTCAAAGATTTTAAAATAAATTGTCATAAACAACTAACAATACAAAACAGAAAGCATAATGTCCATAAGAATGTGGGCAAATACGTAGGGACCTTGACTTCTTTTCCACTAAAGCCCAATCAATAGTTGAAAAACACTCTTTGAAAAATTAATGTTGTAACTGTCAAAATAAAACACCATTCACTTTTATTAAGAAAATCTGAATGTCAGCTTCCAAATGACATAGTTTAAAGATAAAATTAAGCGGATATTTCCCAACAGAAAATAATATCCCAAAGGCAATATTTCCTAATGAAACTATAAATACAATTCTTTTTTTTTTTTTTTTCTGTTTCCTGGTGTCTCTTTAGTCTAATGTTCATGAGTCTCTATAGTCGAGCCTGATTAATTGTTTCAATTCCAGACTTTAGCCAATGAGGAATACAGAAAGGATATTGCTTATCCTCCAAGATTCAGAATTCAGTACTATTATTTCTCTTTAAGTTTTATCTCTTGCTGCTTGTCTCTGTCCCTTGTTAGAAGTCTTCTTTGTTTTTTGCTCTCTCACCGTGCTCTGACTGTCCCCGCTGTCAGGGATCAGGACCCTACTCCTGAGTCCAAGTCAAGATGGAGACCATGTGACAGCTTGGTTCGAATTCCATGTGTTTTAGATATCCCCACGACACATTTCACCCATTTGATTGAGAAGCTGTGACTTGCTAGAAAAAATCACAACACCAGCAACCTTTGGATACTGTGTTCTGCATGTTCATATAATCCTTGATTGATTGCTGACGCACCTACACCTTCCGCCCAGTGTCTTTTACATGAGCAAATGTATTCTGTGCCTAGATTCTTTCTTCTCCTGCTTTCCATTGTATTTTGTGAGAAAAAAACATGCTGTCTTGGTTATGAGATGACAATTATTGTTAACAACTATCAATTAATCCTGTTTTATATATAGTGGAATGATGAATTTTCACAGTGAAGAATTGTCTCAGTGGTCATTAACTAGATACCCTTTGTGACATAACTTTAATGACAAAATATTAGAGTATATAATTAGAACAAGATAAATATATATTATTGCTTGAAACTAAAAGCTGCTTTTTATCTGTTTAGTTTTAAATGTATTTAGCATGTCTCTAATTTTTTGCCTAAGCAACTCAAGGCAAATTAAGCAAATGAGAGGTCTAGAAATATGAGAGGATTTTAATTTTTATCTTAAAGGACTTCAAACATTTTATTAAAGTAGTATCTTAATGGTAGTACAATAGAAAATATGGTTTTAAAATTGAAGTTTCCTTTGGAAAATTAATTTATCCTCAATAGTTGCTTCCATATGGCACTCAGTTGCCAAGATTTTTGTAGAGGCTGCTTTTAGATGCCATTGTCAATATTTATTGAGCACCTATATGCAGTGCACAGTGAAGATACTAAATTAACCCCTAATTTAACACAAGACACCCTCCTTCAAGGGGACTATAGATGAGTGCCTAAATTAGAAACTCAATCTTTTGATACTTGATTTGGATCAAAAAACATACAGGAAAAGTACACGACAAACTAGTGTTAGATGATTAGTGCTGTAAGAATTCTACTATTAAGGCGGTGTCTTAACCTGTTTCCTGTTACTATAACAGAGTACCTGAGACTGGGAATTTTATAAACAGAAGAATTTCTGGTTCTAAAGGCTGAGATGTCCAAGGCCATGGAAGCAGCTTCTGGAGAGGGCTTTCATACTTCGTCATAACATGGCAGAGTGTGGAAGGGTAAGCAAGCACATGCAAAAGAGGCAAAACACCAGGGCGGACTCTATTTGTGACAACACTCTCTCAAGGTAGCTAATCCAGTTCCACAAGAGTGAGAACTACTCACTCACTCCCTGGGGAATTAACCCAGTCCCTAGAGAACAGCATCAATCCATCTTAATGACCTAATCACTTCTTAAAGGCTTCACTTCCCAACACCTCTATACTGGGGACCAAATTTCCAATGCATGAATTCTGGCAGAGACACGCAAACCATAGCAGGTAGTAACTACTTTACAGAATTGTTACATTAAATTAAATAGACTCGTTGAGAAAGAGGGCGTGATGAAATTTCCATCAAGAAAATGAGCAAGGAGTAAGTATGCTGAGAGGAAAGGTATTTAAGGATATTTGAAGAACAAAGGGTAGAGTTGGTAAAGATGCAAGGGGAAATTGGCATGGTGAAATAAGGGAATGAAAAGGAGAAAAGAGGTTTTACAAAGAAGAGCTGACCCCAGATTTGCATCTATAATTTCTAGTGCTGTATATCTCTAGGCACGTGTACAGGTCCATGTCATCTAATCATGGTAGGTAGGATAGGAAAAAGATACTTGCAAAACTGAGTCGTCTGGAGATATATAGTTAATTTTGAAAGTTTTAAGAGCAGAAGAAGTAGAGGTTCAAGGAAATTCTTCAATTTGAAAATTAGAATGAACAAGCAAAAGAAGCCTCAGCTATCAGATTATGGATCAGGGAAGGGCTCCAGTACCGAATGTAGATTAAAGTGCCGCTCAGAGTAATAGGACTCAGGGGAAGGCAACGTGAAGGGATTCTCTTGAGTAGGATAAACCTGAGGAGGAAAAGAGAGGACCAAGAGAAGAGTTGCAATGTGTTGATGCAGATGTCCAGAGGTTACTCAGAGACCTTAACTTTCTGCGCCTCATTGGCACCAAATGAGTTACTTTATCCTAGATTTATTGTTTCCCATTGCATCTTGTATTTTTATTTCTCCAATTGTCAATTTCTCCAATTGTCAATTTCTCCAATTTTTGTTTCATTTTAATTTTGACTATAATATTTTTTCAGGTAATTTTTCTTTTCAGAGAGTGTCCACTGATGTTTTACTTGGCAAATCCAAAAACCTCTTTTTTTAAAACAAAAATAATCTTCACGTTTGCAATTCATGAATTAGGTCTTTTAAATCGACTCTCTACATGTTCCCAAGTTAACAATACATTGTTGATTTTAACTGTATAGTTATGGGCATATTTTTTATTACATCTATGGATTGTATTGTGAAGCTGGCTAACAATCTATGCTTACGTTTTACAGAAATGAAAGAATTTTAATGAATATAAAGTAGCACAAAGTCAATTTATTTCAATAAATAAATGAGAAAGTTTGTTCTAAATTAAAGTAGGGGACCAACAAGAAAATATTTCAAAAAAATATCAAAAGAGATAATAGTAGGTATTCTATCTTGGTGAAAAAAGGAACAATTCTCCTTCCTAGCATAATTAGACATTTAGGTCAGCAAAAATGCCTTTTAAATCTATAAGTATAAATTATAAAAAGTTACTTTTCCCAAAATATCTATGTAGGTATCTTGTCTATCTCCTATTCAAAATCATCTGATGATTTTATTGAGGAAATATAATTAAGAACGAAATCTTCTCCCAACTTAGTAAACCTCTCCTCCAAGGTAGTAGAAAAAGAAAGAACTTCTATTATTGAATAAGTGTCACACAGAATATGAAGCTCATCACATGCAGTCTCCTCAGAGATTGCAAAGACAGACAGGAATTTTATCTTATTATATAGTCAAGCAGAAACAATAACTGGTTCTCAAGTGAGAGGACTTGACAACAACATTTGTCACACGTAATTCATCCTAACTTTGCCTGGGAATTGGGATGATCATCTATGATAGCTAATTGTTTCTATCCAGAAAAAACAAATCTCTCATATCTTTTTATGACAGGAGGCAACTTCGAGCAAGGTATCCACAAAAGTTAGGCTCCTGTCCTCCCCAAGAAACTGAGAGTTAAGGGTACTATCTCCCTTAAGGTTTATATTTCAAGTCCTTGACAAACGCATTCCTGAGTCATAAGCTGACAAAGACCTGTCTAGTCTTCCAAGGGATTTACATGCACTTCAAATAGAGAAGAAAGTACTTACAATTACAAGGTTTCTATGGTAAGTGCTCTAAGAAAAAGGACGGGAGGGGTTGCAGGGGTTACAGTGACACCACTGCACTCAAGGGCAATTCTGTCTCAAAAAATAAACAAATAAAAAGGAGGGCAGGGAAATCTTTTCTCTTATTTTCAACAGGGAGACTTAAGCCTCTTATGTTTCATTTGTAGTTGTCCTTACAATCTCTAGACTCTATGATTCAGATGTCTAGTTTCTCTACAGTGGTTGCATCAGAAAGGAGTATGGCACATTTAAGACACTGGAAACTCCTTCCGTCTTAAAGGCAAAAGAATGTTAATGAGGTGGGGTAAAGTTATTTTTTCAGGGAATGAGGAGATAGCACACTGATTTCAGTTATTGAAAAATATAGCCAACCATATTTTTGCAAGATGAAGATGAAGAGAAGTAAGAAAAAAATATACATTCCCTTTCAATTATTTCACACAGCTAGAAGTCTGACATGAATTGGAACCAAGGTTGAATCAGGATTCCAGATAATTGCTACCTGTTCTTTTCGTCTTTGATGTGATTTTAAGTCTCTTAGAATCAATTTCCAAATTGATAGTTTTTTAACTTCACATCAGATATCTCTAGAGCCCAACACATCAGATTAGTTGGCATTTTGTGGCTTGATATATCAGATTAAAATACATCAACATCATTTCTCAAATTTCTACTTGATTGTTTTTGTGCTGACTTTGGAACTCACTTTTAACTGGTTCTATGATCCCACACCCCCAACCAAGCTTAGTGTTTGATTTCTACCTTCAAATTGCATAAAATGTCAAAACACTGTCTACTCTAATTCTATTTATTTTGTAGACATTCAAATCTCCCCAAAACAAATTCCTGAGATAAATAATTGACTCATGGGTTAGCTATAATTTATTCATAATTTAATGAATCTTTCAAGCAATAATTGTAATTTTTCATTGCAATAATCGTATACATAATTTATATCTTGTTCTAAGCCTAACAAATATGTTTTCTAGAGATAAGAGGTCTATTTCCACTGTATGTTTGTTCTCTATATAGCCAAACTTTTTGAAAAGGTTTACAAATATTACTTATGGTATATTTGTTAATCATTTTTCCATTTTAATTGTGTATTTAGGCTCAATTTTGCATGCTGAAATTTCCATCTCTGTTTTGTTACTTTGGTAATTAAATGTGATCAGATTTGACTTCCCATAATTTATTAACCTAATGCGGAATTATTCTTTCTCCTCACAAACGCACATGTGTGCTAACACCCATATTGACAATTTAAAGTAAGTTAAATGCAGAGTCTCAATCCCAACAAGAAATTAGATAAAGCACAATTTTAACTTGATTTCATGACTTTTAGGATGTTGTCCCTGAGAATGTCGTATTTTTGGATTTAGGTACATTTTTATCTATTTATTAGTAAACCTCAGGAACAAAGCTGATGAAAAACTTTCTGTAAATTCAATAGAGGTTGGTTGTCAAGAGATTGTGTAGATTTAAGTAAAATTTCCCATGAGGTTCTGAAACCTAGTAACAATGGTTATCTCATATTTGTTTTTATCACATTTTAGATTTGATATAAAATAACTCTTTTGAAAAATAAAAATATCAGAGTTATTAGCTTGTAAGTTCTCAATGTTTAGCTAGTATTTTTTTGGATGAATGTGTCCTCAATACATTTTAATTTGCAATTGTTCGTGTTATTTTGTAACTACCATAACAAGCAGGACCTAACTATTAATAATTATTATAATAATGAAAAGAGTTACCACCTACTGAATTCTTTCCATATGCTAAACATTCTGACAAGTGCTAACATACATTATTTTATAAATCTTCTCAACAACCCTATAATAAGCACTTCTTATTTCTGCCTTTATGGATGAAGAAATTGAGACTCAGAGGATTTAGGTGGCTTATGACCGGTTACACGTACTGCTAAGAAATGGGGCTTGAACACCAATCCAGATATGTTCTATAAATACCACCATTTTTAACCAGTATACTAAGTGCTTCATTTAGAAATTGACTTGCTGAGTAATGTAAAATTAATTAGGTGAGAGAGTATAATAGAAACCTATAGAAAGTCAACTAATACTATGTTTCCCTGTTCTTTTCCCATATCCTTCAGAAATCAACTTGTATTTTTTCTTCCTTTCTGTATTGCAAGGAAAATTCCTAAATCTGGTTATTTATTCAGTTGCATCTTGCACTCTGTGCTTCAATGTCATGTTATTTCATCTTCATAATTTTGAATACATGCCATGACTTAATTATGCAAGAATGTATGGAGACTCAAACTGGTTAAATGAGTTGGCTAAAATCATATAGTATGTCACAGAACCGAGGTTTGAACCTGAGTCTTTGGAGTCCATATAGTGACTATTTCTTTATGAGACTATGATGGTTAATTTCGTGTGTCAACTGGAGGAGTGTTTTTGAATGAGATTAACATTTAAATTAGTGAACATTGCCCTCTATTATGTGGGTGGGCTGCATCCAATCAGCTGAAAGCCTGAACAGAACAAAAAAGCCAGCCTCCTTGAGCAAGTGGGGATTTTCCAACAGAATGCCTTTGGACTTCACTGTACCATCGTTTCTCCTGGGTCTCCAGCCTGCCGGCCCACATTGGAGATTTGAGACTTGTCAGTCTCCATAATCATGTGAGATAATTTCTTACAGTAAATCTTTTTCCATATACATACACACATACACACATCCTCTGGGCTCTGTTTCTTTGGAGAAGACTGACAATATAGACACAGTTTCTGTCTTACATTATTAATGTTAGAAAACTTAGCAACAGGCAGTAAATCATACACCAAACACTCACTGTTGACCCCATCCGGGACTTCCTTTCAGGAGTCTATTTAGCTCTGCTAAATATGACCTTCTGATTAAATAAGGAATTTAATAATAATAAATATTTAGAGAAAAATAGTACTTGCAGAATATTATTATTCAATTACAAATGCTAATAAAATTAGCATATGTAAGCAAAATCTTTCATGCAAATTTTAAAAGTCATTATATAGGAGAGTGGGGAATTGCAGAGAATTTAATTTTTAAAAAAGGTTTTGAATAAGGTACTGGGTAACTGAGCATAAAAAAATTCTTTAATGGTCAGATTTTTATCTCAATCCGTCAAATTTTACCATAGTGACTTTCTCCTTTACTATAAAAAAGTTCAAAGATGTTTCTCAGGGATGATTATTAATCCTAAATATTATTTTAATTTTATTGGAAAGTTTACCAAAATAATCAATATAAGCACATGAAAGGATAATTTACATGCTTTCTTAATTCCTGAAAGCGGAGTGTTAGTTTCCAGAATTTTTTCTCTTGGGTTTGGCATGGGCAGCAATCAGGGCATATGAGCATCTGGCTTTTCTTAAAGACAAACTCGTAAGTTATAGAAGAAGCAGCATGTCTGTTAAATTTATGATTAAAAACAAGCAGGGTATAGAAATTAAACTGAACATAATGTACGCACATAATATAATTTTAGGAAGATCGGGCAATGCAAAGGTGGAGGCGGATCTATTGAAACAGAGCAGATACGGAGTGGATTCACTAAACAAAATAGAAGGAACCAAATAAAATATCTTATTTTTTTCACAATAAAATCTAGAATATTATAATTTAAACAGAGGAATCTAAGATCAGAAAAGAAAATATGCTAAAACTATCATAACAAAATTTTTAAATAGAGGTAAGAGAAAAACTGTGCTACTCACAACACTCTGACGCCAGAATGTGTGGGTTTTCCATACCAAGCAATTTTCTAATCTTCCGTGGACACCACCTGGGTGTCCTGCAGTACAATTCAATTCTGAGGCTAACTACACTGCATTATCACAGACCCCTCAAGTTAAGTAAGAGCTCAGCTCTACATGACTGCCCCCTTCAGACACCTATCACAAGTATTGGGTCCCCAGGTTACCCACATTTCCGTATGATTCAGCTAAAGATTGGGGGTTCCCATAACCCCCTTGTCAGGTTTTGTCAGGTTTCAATCTGAAATGTTGGTTTTTAACGCACTCAGTGCTGAAGAACGACCAGTCGCACCAAAGTATAAGGCAAGCACGAAAATGAGGTTTATTGAGGAGAGAAAGATAGGATTATAGGGCAAGAGCAAGATATAGGTTTATAGAACATGATACTTATGCCACAGATGACGACCGGACCCAATGTCACAGCAAAGGGAAAGCAAAAGGAAGGGCGCAAAAAGGGACTTGGTTGTGGTCTGCATCTTGTTTCACAGTGTCTGGATTAGGGAGGTCCTAGTGGCTCAGGTGTCACCGTGGAACCACTTTGATTGGACAGTTGGCAGGCACATGTCCTGAGTCTTAACTACACATGCGGGTTGTTCCGGGTCAATTTCTGGACTTCATGGCGCCTCTGCGGCTTGGACCCTGGGCTAGAGAGTCCTCTGCATTCTCCTGCATTTGGAGTGCTAAGTTCTGATTGGCCGATTTGTAGGGTGTTCCCTTCTCCCCAGGATGGCAGTCGCTTGGGAGATTAGGGTGGGGCTGTGCGAAGATGGGGGCCTTCTTCCCAGGTGAGGCAATTACAGCAAAGCAACAGCACCCACTTTCGTCCCTAGGAGACCGGAATCCCTTGCTAACTACCTAACAGTTTCGTGATTTGTTATAACAGCTCACAGAACTGCAGGAAACATTTTACTCATGTTAGCAGTTTGTTATAAGGGATATTGTAAAGGGTTCAATTGAAGCCAGATGAAGAGGTACATAGGGCAAAGTCTGAAAGCATCCTGAGCTGAGGAGCTTCTACACAGTGGAGTCGGGCTGTGCCACCCTCGTCGTGTGCAGATGTGTCCACCAAGCTGAAAGCTCTTTGAAACCCATCATTTAGGGTTTTTATGGAGGTTTCATTACACAGGCATGCTTGATTAAATCATTTGCCATTGGTGATTAAGCCAATCTCCAGCCCCTCTCACTTCCTTGGAGGTGGGTAGGTAGGGATGAAAATTCCAACCCTGTTCTGGTCTTTTTTTTAGGCAGCCACCACCCTGAAGCTATCTAGGGACCTTGGTAACCAGTTATTCATTAGCATCCAGAGGACACTCTTATCATTCCAGAGATGAAAAGAGTCTTAGAAGCTCTTCAGTCAGGAACTGGGGACTAATGTCAAACATTATACCAAAAAACACTCTTATCACCCCCAACGCTCAGTAAATTACAAGGGTTTTAGGAGCTCTGTGTCAGAAACTAAGAGGTAATAACTATGTCATTGGATTTTGCAGGAAAAAAGTATGCATTTGGAGAGTAAGATTCTAGGAAGGTTGGGTAAGTATTCGGATGAATCACTATAAAGATATTTAGAATTAAAATTTTTTGAAAAGTGGTGGGGAGGTAATCATCAAATAAACACTTAAAAAAGTTTCCTGATCTAAAGAAAGATTTGAAACATAACATCAAAAGGGATCATAGAGTACCAGGCAAATTTAGCAAAAATAGACACCCCACATATGCAGCAGAAAAGACAGCTTGCCTTCAAAGGATATAATTAGGTTGGTGTTAAATTTTTTTTTTTCTCCTGATCACTAAGGGTCAGAAATCAATAGGGCAATATCAGCAGCTTTGAAAGAGAAAAAGATTAAGACCTAAGAATTCTATCCCCAGAGAAGTCATTATTTATTTGCAACAGTAGGAGAAAGATATTCTCTGACATTCAAGGACATCAAAATTACACCACCTAAGTGTTCATACTGAAAGAATTATTTGAAGATATGTCCAGCAAATGAAAACATGCATCAAAATAAATTTCTTAAGAAGGGAAATTCATGATGTAAACAAAAAAATTGCGATGAGCAGTGAAACAAACAAAACAACCCAGAAACAATTATTGTTAACATTATAAAACATAATGAGACTTTTGTAAATAGATCCCTGTAAGAGGAGATTTGAAGGAAAACATTACTATTACATTTTAATAAGGTTATTTCAATAAAAATAACAGGGAGACTACAGTAAAAAAGTGACATTATTTAAATTAGTAGTAGAAGTCCATTATTTATCATTAATTATTTGATACTGACTTCTAAAAATAATAAAGTGTTTGTCTAAGAAACATATTAAAAAAGGCTCAACATCTCTAATCATCAGGGAAATGCATATCAAAACCACAATGAGATGTCACTTAGCATCACAAGAATGGAAAAACAAGCACCACATGTACTCACCATCAAATTGGTATTAACTGATCAACACATAAGTGCACATATAGCAATAACATTCATTGGATGGTGGGCAGATGGGAGGGGAGAGGAGGAGACGGGTAAATTCACACCTAATGGGTGCAGTGAGCATCGTCTGGGGGATGGGCACGCTTGAAGCTCTGACTTGGGTGGGGCAAAGGCAATATATGTAACTTCAACATTTGTACCCCCATTATATGCTGAAATAAAAAAAAATTTAAAAATATAATAAAGCATTTGTTTCCAAGACTAAATGCACATCAGAATCCTATGAGCAAGTTATTAAGCATATGTATTTCCAAGACTCATCTCAGACCTTTGGGACAATAATTAGGTGTGGGGTCTGGAAGTCAAAATTGTTACATAAATTCATGACAGTATTTTTGTGTGTGTGTGTGTGTGTGTGCACCTGGCAGGTAAACATTTATATATAGCTTAATATATTATAGCTCCCAATTTTGCTGGGAGATAACTGATAAAATCTCTCTTAACTGAATTAAGATCCTGTCCTGACTATGTAATTGATTTTTTTTTCCTTACCATTTCCTTGAGCAATAGACAGAGATATGGTTCCCAGAAGATAACATAATATGAACGAGAACATATAATGTTTTCAAAAATTCTATAAAAATTCTCTCATTGTTTTCTTTTATATTTATTTATTTATTTTTATTTTTTTTACTTCAGAGTATTATGGAGGTATAAATGCTTTGGTTACATAAATTGCCTTTGCACTGCCTGAGTCAGAGCTACAAGCATGTGCATCCCCCAGACAGTGTACAGCTCATCTGTTAGGTGTGAATATACCCATCTCCCCCTCACCCCTCCCATCTGCCTGACACTTGATGAATGTTACTTCCCATATGTACACATTAGTGTTGATTGATTTGTACCAATTTAATAGTGAGTACATGTGGTGTTTGTTTTTCCATCCTTGTGATACTTCACTTAATAGAATGGGCTCCAGTTCCATCTAGGATAATGTAGTAGGTAGTTCACCATTTTTTTTCATGGCTCAGTAGTACTTCATGGTATACATATACCACATTTTGTTAATTCACTCACGTATTAATGGACACTTAGGTTGTTTCCACATCTTTGCAATTGTGAATTGTGCTGCTATAAACATTTGAATGCAGATATCTTTATTATAGAATGACTTTTTTTTTTTTCCTTTGGGCAGATACCCAGTAGGTAGGATTGCTGGATCAAATGCTCATTCTACTTTTAGTTCTTTGAGGTATCTCCATATTATCTTTCATAAAGGTTGTACTAGTTTGTAGTCCCACCAGCAGTGTATGAGTGTTCATATCTCACTGAATCCATGCCAGCATTTGTTGTTTTGGGACTTTTTGATACAGGCCGTTCTCAATGGAGGTAAGTTATCTCATTGTGGTTTTGATTTGCATTTCCCTGATGATTAGTGACATTGAGCATTTTTTCATATGTTTGTTGGCCATAAGTCTATCTTCTTTTGAAAAGTTTCTGTTCATGTCCTCTGCTCATTTTTTAATGGAGTTATTTGATTTTTTCTTGCTGATGTTCCTGAGTTCTATGTAGATTCTAGTTATTAGCCCTTTGTCGGATGTATTGCAGGCAAATATTTTCTCCCATTCTATAGGTGGTCTATTCACTCTAATGATAATTTCCTTGCCTGTGCAGAAGCTTTTTAATTTGATCAGGTCCCATTTATTTATTTTTATTGTTGCTGTGATTGCTTTTGGGATCTTATTCATAAATTCTTTGACTAGGCTGATGTCTATATGTGTTTTTCTAACATTTTCTTCTAGGATACTTATGGTTTCATGCCTTAGGTTTAAGTTTATTATCCATTTTCAGTTGATTTTTGTGAGAGGTAAGAGGTGTGGATTTTGTTTGTCTTATACATGTGGCTATCCAATTTTCCCAGCACTATTTATTGAATAGATATTTTTTTTTCACCAGTGTATGTTTTTGTCTGCTTTATCAAAGACCAGATGGCTATATGAGGATGGTTTTACATCTGGGTTCTAAGTCCTGGTCCATTGGTCAATGTCTCTCTCTGTTCTTGTGCCAGTACCGTGATGTTTTGGTTACTAAAGCCTTGTAGTATCGCTTGAATTCTGGTAAATTGATGCCTCCCAATTTGTTCTTTTTGCTTAAGGTTCCTTTTTTTTTTTTTAACACTGCATTTGATTTGTAAGTACTGTCTTTTTTATTATTATTTTTATTTCCAGCGTATTATGAGGGTACAAATGTTTAGGTTACACATATTGTCTTTGCCCCACTCAAGTCAGAGCTTCAAGTGTGTCCATCCCCCAGATGGTATGCACCACACCCATTAGGTGTGTATATACACATCCCCTCCTCCCCTACAACTGTCTGACACCTGATGAATGTTACTACTATATGTGCACTTAAGGGTTGATCAGTTAATACCAATTTGATAGTGAATACATGTGGTGCTTGTTTTCCCATTCTTGTGATACTTCACTTAGTAGAATGGTTGCTTTGGCTATACGGGATCTTCTCTGGTTGTATACAAAGCATAGAATTATTTTTTCTAGATTTGTGAAAAACGATGTTGGTATTTTAGTAGGGATTGTGCTGAATCTGTAGGTCATTTTGGGTAGTATAGACATTTTAATAATGTTTATTCTACTGATCCATGAGCATGGTATGGATTTCCATTTGCTTATGTATTCTATTATTTCCTTCCAGTGTTTCATAGTTTTCCTTGCAGAGGTCTTTAACCTCCTTAGTGAAATATATTTACAGGTATTTTATTTTATTTGTAGCTATTGTAAAAGATATTTAGTCTTTTATTTGATTCTCAGTTTGACTGCTGTTGGCATATGGAATGCTACTGATTTCTGTATATTGATTTTGTAGCTTGAGACTTTGCTGAATTTATTTATCAATTCCAGTGGTCTCTTGGTAGAATCTTTGGGGTTTTCTAGATATAAGATAATATTTTCAGCAAAGAGCAATAGTTTGACCTCTTCTGCCCTCATTTGGATGCCCTTGATTTCCTTCTCTTATCTGATTGCTCTGGCTAGGACTTCTAGCACTATGTTGTATAGAAGTGGTGATAGAGGGCAACCTTGTCTGGTTCCAATTTTAAGTGGGAATGCTTTCAATTTTCCTCCATTCAGTATGATGTTGGCTGTGGGTTTGTCATATATGGCTTTTATCATTTTAAGGTAAGTCCCATCTATGCCTATTTTGTTAGGTGTTCTTATCATAAAGGGTGCTCAATTTTTTCGAATGTTTTTTATGCGTCCATTGAGAGGATCATATGGTTTCACTTCTATTTATGTGGTGAATTACATTTATAGATTTGCCGTGTTGAGCCATCCCTGCATTTCTGGAATGAAGCCTACTTGGTCATGATGGATTATTTTTTTGATGAGCAGTTGAATTTGATTTGCTAGGATTTTATTGAGAATGTTTGCATCTATATTCATAAGGGATTCTGGTCTATGAATTTCTTTTTTTGTGGGTTCCTTTCCCGGCTGTGATATAACGGTGATGTTGGCTTCACAAAACGTGTTGTGGAGGATTCCTTCCTTCTTGATGTTGTGAAATAATTTCTACAGGATAGGCACCAGTTCTCTGTAGGTCTGGTAAAATGTGGGTGTGAAACCATCTGGTCTGGGACTATTTTTTTAGGAAATTTTTTATTACTGCTTCAGCTTTGGTACATGATATTGGTCTTCTCAGGAATTCTATTTCTTCCTGAGTGAACTTGGGAGTCTGTGTGTTTCCAAGAATTTGTCCATTTCCTCCACATTTTCAAGTTTATGTGCATGGAGAGTTTGGTAGTATTCATAGAAGATATTTTGTGTTTTGTGGTATCAGTTGTAATTTTCCCTTTCTCATTGTTTTCTGTTTAAAATTTTACTGAGAGAAGATGGGCTGACTTTTAAGGCTTTGAATGAGGTCAACAAAGAAACAGAAAAAGTGTGAATGGACATCACTGTTGATCCTACATGCAAGGAGGTAAGAAATCTGTGATTTATGGTTTCTGTCGTCACAATGATTAATCTTTTCTACCTCAGGGGAAATAATACAAAGAGTCAGAACACCTTCCTAATTTGAGGGTGACACCTGGTTTGGTTGTGATCTGAGATCTAACTGGTTATGGGTAAGGAATACTGGCTTTGCCCCAAGACCCAATAAACCTTTGCAGAAAGTGGAAGGCAGTAGAGATCAATGTTGCTCAAGGAATAAATATTAGCATTAGTTAAATAGACAAAGTTGCTGTAACAAGTAAAGCCAAAGTCTGTGACTCAAAACTCTAGCAGCTTGTTTTTCACACAAATAACAATCCTAAGTGGGTGCTATTTGTTGTTTGGTGGTACTCTTTCACTTGGTGCTTTAGACACTAGAACTCTTTCTATCTTATGGCTCTGTCATCCTTTCAAGTCTCCTCATAGTTGTCATCCAAATAGCAGAATGGGGATCAAGAATGTTTCCATTAGAAGATTTAAAATTAAGACAACAGTTAGATGTAAAGAAGGCTCTGAAACATAATTCTTAGCTAAATAGTCAATAATAGATGGCTGTTCCTGCCATAAAATATAAGATGCTTAGATTGATCTTTTTCGACATCTTGAAATCTTCAAATCATTACACTGAAAAGAGTCCCAATTGATACTAGTTCTATGAAAGTTACCACCCTAATGAATGGAGACTAAAAACTTATGAAATTAACTAGAAAAAGAAAATAATAAATTCATTAACTGAAAAATAGACAAAGGACTCAAATTTAGAAAAGAAGAAATAATGGCAGTAAATATAAAACACTATTCAATTTCATTAAAAATCACAAAATGCAATTGATTCCTCATCCTCAAACTGACAAAGCATTAAATTCAGTAATATTTATTGTCAGTGAAATTGCACTATCCCTTCCTTACCATTGCTGTTAAATTTTTTAAAGAAAGTAAACTGTTTCTTGCTTTCCAAAAAATAACTTGGAAACATGTATGTTTAGCCTTAAAATAATGCATACTCATTGACTCAGTAAATTCACTTCCAGTCGCATACCCTAAGGAAATCAACAGAGATATGGATCATGATTTATGAATAAGGACATTCATTGCAGCATTATTTATAATAATGAAAAATTGGTGGAAAACTTTAACTATAGTGGGTTAACTAAATAAATTATGGTATGGCCATATGGTAGGCTACCTGTCAGTTATTTAATAATATATTTCAAACAAGTTATATATACAAAAAAGTACTCACAATATAACATTAATTTTAAAAAGTAAGCTGAAAAACTGTGTACATGATATACCATTAAATATTAATTTGGTGAGTAGAAGAGTGAAAACAAAACAAAATATGAACAATCCTAATTAAACAATATATATAAATGAAAAAAGTCTAGTAAGATTTATGCTAAAATATTAATAGCAGCTTTTCTTTTCTAGGTTTTAATAATGAGTGATAAATCTTTTATCATTTATAAGCTTCTACATTTTCCAGAATATCTATGGCTAATATATATTATTTTATACCATTTTAAGTATCCTGTTAAAGAATAAAGCATTTTATAGAGTCATGGAAAACTTAAATTTGGAATAAATTTTAGATGTTATATATTCTAAAATTCTACCCAATATAATAATCCCCTCCATACTAAACTAAATGATTACTGACCAGTGCTAGTAACCATAAATGGTTTCTTTTGAGTTTATAATCATTCCATATGAAAGCAAACATTTATGAAACCAGTAGACAGAACCAGGACACTAGTAATTCACTTTATTTATTTCAAGTCTATATTTTTTAGTTTAATCTCTCCAAATGATATTTTTCCTCATCAAAGAAATATTTGAATGAAAATTGAATATAATGCATAATTTACAAGGAATATTTTTATTAGCAGATTAGATGCTTATAGACAGAGATTTAAGATCTCTCTCCCTCTCTTTCTATCTTTCTTCCTCTCTCTCTCTCTCTCTCTCTCTCTGCTAAATGAAAACTGCTGAAAACCTCAGTGCCTATGTGATAGGAGCATCTACTCTTCACTTTTAGAGATGTTGACTTTTTTATAAAAATCATTTTCTGTATAGAATTTCAGAAGATGCTTTTAGATAACTCTATTCTATTTGTTTTGAAAAAGTGCTTCTAAAGTAATCTATTATAAAGTATGCAGTTTTCCAAAAGCTGTACTAGTTGCCTAGCAACACACTATGTTATGTCGTATAATGAAGCAATATGATAAAATGCTATTTTTCAGGTATTAATTTTTAAACATGTTTCTGACTAAAGGAATATATTTTGCAGATGGAAATTTTTGAGAGACGGGTCTTGGAAAAACAAAATAAAAGAGGGTAAATACCACACTAATTGACAGTTGTTCTCCTAATGACACAATATTAAAATTCAAGCTCAGCTGTAAGGGTTTGAACACTCCTTGCCAGGTCCCTAAGCTCTACCTTGTGCTCCCTGAAGCACTTGCTGCATTAAGAGCCCTGAGTAAGAGGATAAAATTGCATGTCTGTGAAGGGGGCTTAATGGCATTATGACATTCAAGGAACACACAGGGTGCATTAAATGTAACAGGAAATATCTAACTTTGTAAAAGTTCTTTATTTTTTTAAATGTCAAAATTGTTAGAGCAGGGACATTTTAAGAGCTAAATTCAAATGCAAGCATGAAAATCAGAAGAATCACCTCTTCGATTTTTTTTCCCACTCATTCCTACTTTTTCCTTCCATCTCAAAGAGTTGGTTGAAAATTCTAGACCCCCTACTTTTTTGACTTGAATATTTTCCTGACTTAAATATATTCGCTAATATTGTAGATCAATCAGACCTCCTAGTTTTTCTCCTTCCTTTTCAAAATTTCATCTGCTTTTGCTATTTCCCATAAGCCCCAGCTTCTTTCTTCCAGTGTGTGTGTGTGTGTGTGTGTGTGTGTGTGTGTGCAGTTGTCTGTGGTGGTGGTAAGGCATGGTGAAGGAGTTCATAAAAGGTGGGAGAATCTCTCAAACAAAAATACATTTAACCAGTAATTGAAGATACAGTCTCTCCTGGTAAGTTTGTTTGAGGGCTTAGAATTTAAACCTTGGCTATCCTGGTGAGAATCTTTCATTTTGATTTGGTATCATTCCTTTGACGTTTAATAGCTATTGACATACTTCTGTCCATTCACTTTCATATTCCAAGATGTTGTTATTATCAGCAAGGGGTGGAAAAGACAGGCAAAGCAAATTCCTGGCCATCAATCATTTCAATGTTTTTTATTCACTAGCATATTAGCCTTTACTTTAATGTTACAGCGGTTACCAAGAGAGCCAATTTTTAGGAAAAGCTCTACCGTCCCTTTCTGTCTTACGAAGAGTTGGTCATAAAAGTCCTGGGACACAGATATGTTATACACTCAGCAAAGAACTTCATTACAGTAGAACTACATGCTTTACCTCCTTTATCTAGGTGGGCCACAGAAGTGATTCTGCCCACTGGCATGAGCGTGGCAGTGAGGTGTGCCATTTTCTGATCTGACACAGTAAAAATCCTTGTCTTTTGCAACAAAACTGTAGTTCAAATACTGAGCATGGTGGTATCCAAGATAAAAGCGACCTGGAGCCCTGAGGCTGAGTGACCACTGAGAAGCAAGCAACCAGGCAAACTGCCCAACCAGGAACATCCAGTTTGTTTTGTGTGAGAAATAACTTTTATTGTGTCAGATCATTAAGATTTGGGGAAATTTTTTTGTGATAGCAGTTGGTGTTACTCACGCTGACTAATATAAGCCTGTAGGGGCTGAGGGCTTGGCCCTCTGAAGGTTCACTGAAAAATCAATTTGAAAAAGGCAGATTAATTGAAGAAAAGACATACAAATTTATTTATCATGAATATGCATAAGCCTCCAGAATGAATACCCAAAGATACAGAAGAAATTGTCCATTTTTATGCTTAGGTTTGACAAACTGGGGACAGCCATGTAGAAATATAATTGGGCAAAAAGGGTATGACCTAATGCTCATAGACTGAGTGGGGAAACCCAGCAAGGCCTGTCTGTCTAGATTCTTTCTGGCCTGTCAGAGCACACACTTCTTCCTTCCTGGTGTGGGGCAGGACCCTTTCTGGAAGGGGGTTCTCATGACCCACAGCCAAACAAGGAAGATCAGATAATTGTAACCAGGTTTTATGAAGATAGAGAGGAGGGAAAATTAGGGTCTTATTTTTATGTTTTGTGTCTGGCTTTTGTGAAAAAGGGGTTCTGGTTTGTATGACCCACTTTGGGAAAGAGGGATTCTAGTTTCTATGCCTAGCCTCAGGGCAGGCAGGAGAAGGTCAGAGAAAACTTTTGCTTCTGACTCTTCTTCTAAGGCCTTTATTTTGGAGAATTGGTTTCTGAGCTCTGACAAGTCCATTCACTTTGTGTTCACATAACTAGTCAGATGATGTTTAGACCTGTGTACTATTATCTGCAGCAGCATAAGGCCTGTTTATTCCAAAATATATCCTCAAAAGGTCTACCTCCCACTCTTCCATAACTTCTTATCTTTAAATCCTTCCCATATGATTCTTTTATTATATAAATTGCTCATTTCTCTCCTGAGAAAGAGTAGGCAATTGATATTCATTTTCACATAATATGGCATTCCTTTAAGAATGTAGCATTAGGGTACCATAGAGAGTCCCAACCAGGTGTGGGGGTATGACAAGGAACACATTGATTATATGAGTAGGCAATAGTAAGGGAGATTTCGGGTCATAAGAAGGCAGGTATCATTTGTACATATTCTATAGTCCTCTATGTGATATAATATTGTGTTTTTGAAATGTTATTTGTACTCCTCGCTCTTGTTGCTAGCTTTATTTTTCCCTTTGCCACCTTCCTTAATCCACCCACTTGACCATTTTGGTATAGTGACTATTTCCTCAAGGAAGAAATACATAGATTAAAAAAAAAAAAAGAATGAGAGTAGAAAGAGTGGGGAGAAAAAGAAAGGATTTCAGTCAAAGATAATACATTTTTTGGAAAACTTGGTAAAAGTGATGACTTTGGAGCAAGGCTCTCTGTGATTTGTAAAGGTTCCTAATCTAGGAGTCCAGAAAGAATTGGAAGTAGAACAAGATTACTTCATAAATCCTATGGGATTTTTGGATGCAAGATCAGAGGAGAGTTGTGTCCCCAAGATTACATAGCTTTGCGACATGCTTAGGTGGACAGGTCTTTAGACAGCTTTAAGGAATACTGAGAAAAGGACAAAAGTAACAAAATGAGTGCCATGCACACAATAGTGGCACGAATGTTCTGGAACAAAATGTTTCTGAGTAGACAGCTTCATAGGATGTTCCACACGTGGAAAATAAAAACAGCTGGGAAGTGGGAGTGGGAAAGGACCAAGTATAACATGTTAGAATTTGTACTAAAGAGGCACAATTTAGAATTTTTACTAAATCAGTCCTGTTTACTGGACTGATTAAAGCGCTGCAAGACCTAAAAAGCTCAAACTGAGAGAAAACTGAGAGGTAGCCACACAGGAAGAATTAACTCTTAGTGGATGTCTGACAAATTACATTCAATAAATGTAATGAATTCAACTGATAATTCAATTTCAACCCTATCCAATACCTTGCTATTATATAAAGGCTCCAGATTTTAGAATTAGTTTCAATAAAGAGGATGTGGAACACCAAAAAGAATAAGATTAGTTTCTTCCAAGTGGTGAAGTAGATTTTATATTCGAAGTTAATTCAGAAAGAGAAATGAAATTGTACTTACTGCCCACCTGAGTTTCTTACCTAGAATTACAATACAGTATGAAGTATTTTTACATAGATACACTTTCTCAAACTTTCCTTCTTTGCTTATATTGGAGCTTCAGGCATGCTTAGAGTTTGCTCTGACATCTCTGTTTTCAGTAGTTTGCTGTGGAGTAGTTTTTTAGACACTTGGAGTTTGTCCATCATTTCCCTACATCCTCCCAGATGAGTTATGATGCATTAAGTGTTCACTCTGAACCTTCACACTAACCGCAGTATCATAACTCATCCTGTCTTACTAATTGATGTCAAAAATAGTCTTTGGTGACCGTGAAGCTCCACGAAGACAATTATGCCATTTGGAGCTGGTGGGAACTCAGGAGTTTCACTAACGTGGGAGAGAGGCATCTATGTCAGAATCACCAAGGGATTTGTGTCGGAATTTCCCCCATCCAAAGATTTGACATAATATTTAAATGGGGTTGCAAAAAGACAACAGATTGAATGAATTTTGACAAAATTCCCTCGATAAAGTCAGTACTCCTCATTTATGGTTATTAATACTGTTCCTGATGCATTCATAATGTGCTTGGGAAGGATGTTAATTCATTCAACAGACATTTTGTATCTCCTCTGTGAAAGACAATATTCTAGAGGTTAAAAATATAAAAAATGAGATGAGTACACAGAGTCTTTGCTGTCATGAGGCTTATAAAGTAGCGTTTGTGTTGAGAAAACAAAATGGAAAGAATTAAATGTTAAGGGGCAATAATGTTATAAAGAAAAATAAGGAAGGATGAAGAGAAAGCAAGTGGTCCAGGGATCTCTTCATAGGATGGTCAGGAAAAGCATCTTTGAGGAGATGGCTCTTTCTTGATATTTGTAGGCAATCAGGGCCCAAGCCACATGAATGTACTGGGAAAGGCATTCTAGGAGGAAAAAAATAGTAAGTGCAAAAGCCCAGATATGATAGTGTGCTCGATCATGTTGGCGGAATGACAATAACACTATTCATAGAAAAATAAGAGTCAAAATGTGAAGGAGTGAGGTGGGTGATGAAGTCACAGTGGTAATGGGGTCTAGATCATGTAGAACTTTTAGGGAATTATGCTTTCAGTGTGAATGTGATAGAAGCTCCCAAGTGTTTTAAGCAAGGGAAGACTGTGATCTGATTTATATTTTGACAATATTATTTACGGCCTAAAGGAGACAAGGGCAGAATCAGGGAGTCCAGTTAGGAGGCTACTTCAGCAAACCATGGAAGAAATGATGTTGTTTTGGGCTGGTACAGTATCAGTGGAGGTAGGGGGAAGTATTCTGTTTCTGCATTCATTTTAGGTGAAGTTAACAGGATTTGCTGATATAATAGAGATTGGGTGTGGCAAAAAGAGAAGAATTTTGCTTTGATTATGAGATATAGGAAACTGAAGGAGGCTCAGGTTGTAGCACAAATTGAATTATATTGTGTATATGATAAATTTGATATTTATAATCTTAAATATTAAATATTCGGGAGAAAATGTTGAACAGGCCACTGGATAAATGAGTTAGGGGTACAAGAGAAGATTGTGATTGGAGATACAAATTTGAGAGTTTCTAAGCATCAAATTGGTGATTAAATTCATGGGAATAGATAAGATCACCTAAAACTCTACTATATAGAGAAAGAAGACATATAAAGACTAATCCCTGGGAAATTCTAATATTTAGACATGAAAATAATGAAGATACAGAATAGGAAAATAAGAATCAGAAGCCAGTGAGGTAAAGAAAAAACAATTAAAAGCATGGTGTCTCAGAAATCAAGTGGCCAAAAAAAGTATTTTAGGATTATTGGAGTGATCAGTACATATGATAGAAAAAGGTAGAGGTGGATTAAAAATTGACCACTTAATTTAGGCAAAATCATCAATGACCTTTATAACAGCAGTTCTAGGAGCTAGAAATAAAAATATTAACAGACGCTTATTCAAGAAAGAAGGGAAAAAATGGAACTGGAAGGATTTTACTGTAAAATGGAATAGGAGATTAAAGAGGTATATGAAAGGGAATTAAGGATAAAGGGGGTTAATTTTTAAGATGTCAAATAATCTGTATATATATTTAATAAATATATTATGAATATTTATTATAACATATACTTTATATATTTATAGTATTATGTATATAATGTGTATATGCTAGATTGGTCAGGTAGAAGGGGAAAAGTAAGATCTGTGATTCATGAGTGACCTTTAATAGGAGACGTGTTTGAATGAGTTCACGAGTTAGCTTAGGTAGGAGAATAAAAGCTCCACCAAGGAGGAAAGGCAGGGAAAATCCAGGCTCACATGCCATGAGGCTGATGGATTTGATGGTGGGAGGACGTGGTAGCTCTTTACTGATGGCTTTATGTTCTTAGTGAAATAAGAACCCAAGATTATCAATGAAAGTTATAAAGAAGTGGGGATGCTGGAAGGAAGGTGAGAACAGAGCAGATATAAAACAGCCACCTCACTCAGTCGGAGAATGTACTGACCAGAGAAATGCAGTAGTATTTTGAGCTAGCATTGAGAAAGAGAACTCACGTGATATTTGATTTCAAAATATAAAAAGAGACTAGGTAACATGGCGTTACGTTTTTTTTTTTTTTTCTTGAGAGATGTTTAGCTGTTGAGTTCCAGCGAGGAGTAAGCAGAAAGGTAGACTGAACCAGACAATTCACTATGACTGTGGCAGAGACGGTTAGGGAGTAGAGACATACGTTAGTTAGAATAATCTAGACTGCTATAAATAGACTCTCAATGTAATGGTTCAATACAAAACAAATTCATTTTTCTAGACATATCAGGTTGGTGGGTATCTCTTTCCCATTAGATGATTCAGGGGTCTTGACTTTTTTTCCTTCTTACTAGCAGAAGGGGAAAGAAAGCCTAGAAAAGAAAGATTGAATAAAAAAAATCATTCTGGCAGTTGCATACATCACATCCACTCGCATTCTATTGGAGTGAAGTGATCATATGACCACACCTACTCCAGCATGCGTTGGGAAGGTAATTCTTGGCTGGACACCTGCTTCTTAGCTATACATTTATTTTTATAGGAGGGTAGGAAAAGTTTTAGTGGATTTCTAGTTGTCTCCACCATACTGATTATAATGATGCGTAAGAAACTTAACTAGGTATGGAAGAAGGTAGGAATATAAGATGTTGTCAAATACAATTAAATGGATTGGAGAATTTGATGACAGTGGAAAAATTGATGGAATTGGGCTACTAAAGGTATTGACCCAAAAGATATGACATGGTAGTTAGCAAGTAGAATACTTTCAAGGGTAAACAAATAGTCAAAGCCAATTGACAAATTGGCTTCCAATCTGCATGACTCTCAAAGCCTAGGCATCAAAGCACAGATCAATCTGGCCAACTGATGATATGCATTCTGGGAGAAATTTCTTACCTTCCCCAAATCTCCACTTCAAAGTGGAAATATTTAAAGTGATCACACCAGATTATTGGAAAATTAAGTGAGAGTGAGTATAAAGATGATATGGACTATAAAATTTATACTTTCTGATTGTTTATTTTTTCATACTTTAGCTGAATTTCAGGAGACTGCTGACTCCTGTGATTTTGAAATACTTGTAAACATTAGAGTGAAATAAGGATTGCTTCTGACTTTAAACGCATCTTTCCTGACCTATAAAAGAATACATAATGGCTTTTCCAAAAGCCGGGTCAGAATATTAACATAGTAAATGAAGAGTAGAGATCACTTCTTGGCCTTTTGGCTAAGATGAAGTGTAATAAATGAAGACTAGAAGTTGGGGTAGGACAAAATTATATTTTTACAATGTACAACTGTGTCCACTTTCTGAGAAAGAGTAATTCATTCATGGAGTTTGGTTTTATCCTTAGGTATACCATGCCAATAATATGTTCAAATTATGATTAAAATATTTTGTTACGATAAAGCATCTTTTCCCCATTTGTTATAAAATAAAACTTGTAAGCTTTATTAATTCTAAATTGAAATTTATATTTTCCAACTTTGTGATAGATAGGAAAATATGCAAGCCTAAATTTGAGCCAGAATAAGAAATAAAACTACCAAATATATTATTATGTCCTTTCCACTTAAAGAATAAAAGAAAATAAAATGAAAAATACTTGACATTTCTCCTTCTCTTTCCTTCTCCATTGTTCCCTTGAGAAATTCTGTAATAAAGTCAAGCAAACAAATAAACCTGGAGAAGATTAAAGATTGAGAGACTATCAACATTTCTACTATAAAAGAGGAGAGAATTTAGGGCAGAAGACAATACAATTTTCAGAGGAGAAGTAAGGAGAGACAAAGTTAAGAGTTTATGAGGACTCCACTGCATTTTGATAAAAGATTTTATAGGAATTCTAGAAGGGGGAGAAAAGGGATATTGAAAATACGTAAATGTTTATGGCTTACATATGAAGGTAATCATACTACAATAGTAGAAAATTTTTAAAAAGTACTAGCGGAGATTGCAAATAGTGTGCAAATGTGATATTTAAGAAAGAGAATTGCCTTGGAGGCCCACGATTCGGGGTCTGATTAGATGTAAGGAAGAGGGCACCGGCTCTTTGCCCAAAATGCCTTCCCCATACAAACCTTTACCCCTTTTCACCTGTTTTTCACACTTTTTACTCTTCTCCCAATCTTCAGATTTAAACTCAGTCATTACTTCCCCAGGAAAGCCTCCCCAGACAACAAAGTCTTAAATGTTGTCACAAAATCTCATTGATGCCCTTCTCCAGACTAGCTATTATCCTTATTTCATTAAAATACATCTCTCCCGCTATACTGTGAGCTACTGGAGAACGGGGACTGTTTTTATTCTGTTCAATGCCTCACACCATGCATGATACACAATTCACACCCAATAAAATTGTGTTCAAGAAATTAACGATTAGAAAGTCACAAAGACATCTTGGTATGTCCTTGTTAAGATATTGGCGTTATTCACCAGGATAGAGAAGGAACAGATATAGGAAGTGGGAGAAAGCTTGAGTTCACATTTTTGGTGTTGAGTATGAGATGCTTATGGGTCATGGAAGTGGAAATGTTGAGTCAGACCTTGGATGTTGTAGAGGGTTAAATGCCAAGATAAAGAATTTAAAATTCATTCAGTTGAAGCAGAATCTAGGGGGGAAAAAGTGAGCAGATAGAGAGGTAGGAGGAAAGTCAGGAGAGCACGTTTTCACAGAAGCAAAACTGACAAGGGACCAGAGAACTTAACCGTCACTCCCTCACCCATAAAAGGAGGTGGAGATGAGGCAGTTTGGATGTTGCAACTTCTTAACACCCAGTGTGTTACATAACAGTATAGCAATGTTAAGAGTTAATCAGAGTTTCCAACCCATGAAGAAATTACTTCTCCTGTTTTTCTTCATATTTATATGAATCTGCACCCTATAATTTTGTCAGATATGAAATAGCCAGAGACTTTAGTGACAAATCATTTAAATGTATATCTGAACCAAAGGAAAACCTGAGAAATCAGACTACAAAATGTTACCTTGGAATATTTTTGCATATGTTATCAGGAGCAATGATTTCAGGCTAATTTGGATAACTTACTGGTGCAATACAATGCAATTTGTTAGGGTGAAAGTCAGTATTTTTTTTTTCTACCAGAAACCTGTAAATGACAAAGGAATGATTTGGATAATATATTTGTTCAATTGATATAGCTAAACTCTTTGTTTCATTTTTGTTAAAGTTTTGACAACTGTATCACACTTTCTCTTTAAACTAACTAAACATATTTCTCTGCTATTGTCCACGCAAAATTGGATTCCTTGTACAGCATTTTAAATGTCAATCAGAGACAAAGCCAGCTCTGGCCAGAAAGGGCGTGCTTTAGAAACTAACATTTACACTACATTTTCATTTGAAAAGCCATTTAGGAACATAAATTAATCTTTACAACACTGCTGAGAAGTAGTCAATGACAGGAAGGATGATCATTACTCCCATATTACAGATGAGTAAAACTACACTGCAAGTTTGGAGACCAAATTAAAATTATGACTCATGTGGCAAATCATTTATGACTATCCCCATCTGATATTTCATGCTTCAAGTTTTTTTAATGCATAATCATCTCTTGGATGAATAACTGTATTGCTCCCAGGTCTTTAAGAGAAAAAATACTAAAGTAATAAGACAAGGCACACAGAGTTTGGTCAGCTCACGATGGAATATCATTACCCTCTACTGCACACACAGTGAGAGAGAAAACTTATACATCACTGACATACTTCATCACTTCCCATACAGACATCATATTCCATTAAGTAGAGAGCTCTCTGTCAACAAACTTGACATGCTCACCTAGGGAACGTCACAATCTCCCCCAGAATCAATATTCAAGTTATGATGGACTGACAGCTTCGCAGATGAATGAATGTCCCTTGATTTTTACCTATTTTTGCTGCAGAACAGAGAAAAGTGCTCAAAGCATGAACAAACAAATTTAATTAAGCTTAAGGGATATGGTTGAGTAATGTAAATCCGGAGCAAACAAAGTCACAGAGCATTAAAGAACAGCTTAATGAAATTCTGATCAACAAGAAAAAAATGAAGAGCTGCTTCAACTGATTCAATAAAGTTGGTTCTTAGTGATTCAGGAAGGCAAACATTCACTTGTAAGCGGTTACTTTTGAGAAGTAATTTCCTGGAATCTTTAGACTGATGCATATCTCCAGAATTTCTATAGTTTCTAATATATTTGACAAATTGCTGATAGTTTTCCCTTTCTTCTTTCATTTATAAAATGATTTATAACAGGCCCTAGAAGTGGAAAAGAAAAACACTTTAAAACTAGTGGGAAACCATGTAGACTAAGATTATCGGAAAACATAAGTTGTCCAGCCTCAGAAATTTTGACAGATGTCTTTCTTTGAGATAACTTTTCTTTTGTGGGGAAGGTATATTTTCTGCTAGAATTGGGTTCCTCTAACTTACCACTTTTCTGATTCATTCTTCCATTCTCTGACTTTTCCTTTTAGACTCTAAACTTGGGGATGTCACATTAGCCACTTTTTTGGGTTAAGGCATTTGTGAACTATATTAGAGGGCAAAGGTTAAAACATCTGTAAACTAATTTAAATTACAAATGGTAGCAATATTTACAACTTAGTATAAGTTGACACGAGTTACCTGCGAAAGCCCTCCTGAACAGGGAATGTGGAAAGAAAACTTTACTGGGAGAGAAAAAGGACTAGGAAAGTGTCCTCTGACACATAAGGTCCAGGGTATACTGGGTTTTGTTGTTCAGAAATTGTGGTTTCTCTAATTTTAAATTACTGAGATGACTTTGCTTTATGGAAAAAATAAAGAAGAGTGAGAGAGAGATAAACACAGAAGTCCATTTATATGACTGAATACAGATCTATCTATAAGAAAAAAATAAAAATAATAAACAATAAAATTTGTTCATATTCAATTATAAATATACACTTTTTTCCCCATTGGATGACTCCACTGCTTAGAAGGAAAACATAGGGTAGACATTGACCTTTAACATTAACATAAAATTGAAAGAAGTTGGAAAGCCAGAAAAAACTCAGATGTACAAAAATTCCAGGTCCTCTAATGTAATTCCAAGTCAGGAAAGTAAAAAAACAAGACAGTGAATTGTCTAAATAATGTCACAAAGGCTCACGCTGAATGACACACATTCATCTACAAACACTCTCTATTTTAACTCAGATTCAGTTAAAATTTTTCAAGCCAGTATCGATTAGATATAGAAAATTAAAAAGGAAAGACATAATAGGGATTATAATTTTAAAGGTATTTTATTGATGACTCTAAGTTATCAGCAAAAACTTAAATCCTTCCTCCTTGTATTTTTTTCTATTATTCTTTCCTTTTCTTCCTTTTATTTCTTCATTGGTTCAATAAATATTGTGTGCATGTAATACGCCAAGCACAGTAGTGGGCACTGAAGTAACATATTCTGTTATACAAAGGTAGGACAGTTCCATAGTTTATAATTTAAGCCAATTTCTATGAAAACAGGTTAGAATAAATCTTTTAGTATTTTGTATTTTCATTTATTACTGGCTTTACATCCTTGGACCAGTTATTCAACATTTTTGATGCTTAGCTTTTTTTTTTTTTTCACAAAATTAGGAAATTAGAGGGTACTCTTAAGCACCTGATCAGCACCTGGCACATAATAGACATATAGCACAGGTTAGTGCAATTTAGTATTAGAGGTATAAATTTCAGCTATTCTTAAGATATATCTTCCTAAAGTCAGTTTACTTCCTAAGGATTTGTATACCTCAATTTTATGATTTTTGTCCATCCTTAGTTGATTCCGGTGCTCTTTCCTCCTTGTCAGAGATGTCAAGTATAAGGCATTCTGAAGACAAGCAGGCAGTTCAACGTTCAACAAAAATTTGTGTTTCAGGGTGTTTGCAGGTCTGAACAATCCAACTTATTTTCTACCAGATGATGCATTCACTACACAGTTTCTCAAATTCTCTGTTTTCTATTTTTTTTAGAAAGGGACCTATGCACCTAGAATTCCAGCTTTCATGCAAATGGTAGCTGTTAGTCCCAATATTGACATTTTTCTTTTTACTTAGAAAAAAAGGTGGCGACAAACACATCAACTCTCTCCATAACAATATTGATTTGGATTCTTTATGATACATGTTGTTGCTTCTAGAATCATTATGTTCACCCGCTAATTCCCAGAAGCAAACTTTTCTACCATTTTAGAAACATAGCAAGCCATCCACAATGTCACCCAGAGCTGTAATTGTAATCATGGGTAAAAAATTCATGGCTTCAAACCAGTTAGATATATTTGAAGATAAACACAAACATAAACGTGGCACAGTATTAGCACAATGCCTGTCTCCTGAGTGCCGCCAAACATCTGTGTTGGAAAGAAAGAGGCAAACACACGACCAGGCCCTGGTTTCTCCATCTCTGCACGTGTGTTCTGGATGGCACACCAGGGTGTGTACAAACAAATAATGAGAGAATGTTGTGATCAGCACGACTCATTACCCAAAGCTCTTGCAGATTCCTGTTGGCAGTTTTCTTGTCAGCTTGCGCCTCACTAGCTCTGTGGCCCTGAACAGAAAGCAGACTCAAATCAGAGTTAAAGGTAATAATGTCAATTCATTGCGAGGTATCAGAATGAAACTTCTAAGTTTATAGTTAATATTACATGAAATCATGGAAGATTCACTTCAATTTCATTTATAATGAACCTTGCTTCTTTGTTACTTTAGCTACATAATATAGTGGCTCTGAATATCTTCCTCCATTGGCAATTTTTATATACTATGAATTTGTATTACACAAAGCTTTGCACTTAGGTGCTCCACAAATACGTGCTGATTGTGTGCTGGTGGGGAGAACGAGTCTACTCAGCAAGCCACACTCCTGTGACTGGGGTGGGTTGGTCTGAGCACGCGTCTTCCACCGTCAGTTAGAGTAAGCATTTACTAATTCACCCTTATCATGTGTTAAATCCTGGGATATAATGAGGAACAAAAATAAACAGGATCTCTGCCTGATACAGGTAAGTATCTTTTGGGAAAGAAAACTTTAATTATATAATCAAAAACTACAACTTTGAGTAAGTGCTAAGAAATGAGAGGTGGTAAGTACTAGCGAGCTGAGCAAAGAGGAGAAGGAAGTGCAGTTTAGGCTGAGGAATCAGCCCTACGAAGGTCCCATGACAAAGGGACTCCAGACGGACCGCGTGACTATGGTGGAGAGACCAAAGCAGGAGCAGAACTCAAAGTGAGGCTGGGGAAGGAGGAACAAGTGGTGTGTAATAACTTGCTGTGGGACCAGTAGGAATCTATGAAGGACACTTCACTGTGGCTGCTGGGTATAAAGAACAGACCTGATTAGAAGTGAAGTGTGGATGAAGGTGAACAAGTGTGTACTAAACAATTTGGCTTCACCCAAAAAGAAGTTTGGCCTTTGTCTCTGACTCCTATCAGTTAATCTCTAAACGCTTAGAATTTCCGAGTGGCAAAAGTGTCTTTATTATATTTATAGTGGGCCCCCGTGGACCATATCTGATGATTTATGCTAATGATAGGACCCACGGTGTCATCCTTAAGCCATGTGATATAAGCCTGACATCCAGAGAGGAGTGAGGACTGGAGATTGAGTTTAACTACTGGACAATTAATCAGTCATGCCTACTTAATGAAGCCCTAATAACAACTCTGGACACCAAAGCTTAGGTGAACTTCCTGAGTAATCAATACTCCACTCACATTGTTGCACATTAATACCAAGAAGGCAACACATTCTGAGGAGACTCCTAGACTCTGCCCTATGCATCTCTTCCTTTGGATAATTTTCTGTATCCCTTGCTGGTAATAAATGTACCTTTGAGTATAATAGGTTTCTGTGAATTCTATGAGCCTGTCTAGTGAATTACTGAACCTGAGAATGACTTTGGAAAACCCCTGGGATGGTTAGTTTTACGTGTCAACTTGGCTGGGCTATCGTGCCCAGATATTTGTTCAAACATTATTCTGGGTATTTCTGTGAAGGTAGTTTCTGGATGGAAGTAGTATTTAAATTGGTGGATTTTGAATAAAGTAGATTACTCTCCATGATATGGATGGGCTTCAACCAATAAGTTGAAGGTCTTAATAGAACAAAGACCAACCTACCCCGAGCAAAAAAAAATACTACCAGCTGACTCCTTTGGAATGGAGCTGTAACTCTTCACTAGGTTTCTAGCCTGCTGGCCTAACCTGCAGATTTTGGACTTACCAAGCATTTACATTGTGTAAACTCCACAGTATATGAAAGAAATCTCCTTCTTCTCTCTCTCTCTGTCTTTCTTTTTCCCTCTCTGTTGTTTCTCTCACATATGTGTGTGGCTATATGTATGTGTCTGTGTGCAAATACATTCTGTTGGTTCTGTTTCTCTGAAGAATCCTGACCAATACACCCACAAAATTTGTAGTTGGTGTGTGAAGTGAGAGTGGTCTTGCATGGACATTTCCCTCTGACTTTGTAGTGGGATCCTAACTTCTTGCTGTAGGTGTCAGAAGTCTAAAGCAGACTTGGCAATCTGGAGGACTGTGCCCTTAACTTTACAGTTTGGCTAACTCTGGAATAAAAGTTAAGAGGAGCTCCTATAGTTCTGGAAAGGATAGCATACTAAAAATAAAGAGAAATAGATGGATTTGAGAGATATTTGTTAGATAAAATGAACAGGAGTCAGTGAAGGGGAGGTGAAGGAGGCCAATATACGATGTTGACCAAGTCAAGAAGTGTGTAAGTATTCTTATGGTATCATTAGAAGAGTACAGTAGTTTGCAAGAAATAAAATCAGTTGGGATAACTCGACTATAAAAAGAATATAAAAATTGTTTATGTTGGTCATATAGGGATCTTTGGGAGAAACCAATTCATTTGATGGGGAGATGACTTTAACATCAAGAATTTATGGAAAGAACAAATATAGGCAAGGGTTAAAACCCTTGTCATTTGTCCATTGTTTTCTCTCTCCCACACTTCTCAGCAAGCTAGAGGACCACCTAACTTTAACTGATTCAGGATGAACAAATAATCATGCGAACAAACTCTACACTTAGGCAGTTCTGAAAGGTGCTAACTAGAAGAGACCACCAAAAACAAGCAATGAGTCTGTGAAATTTGTAAGACATTTGAAAGAACAAACACTGAGATTTGCATTTTCCTAGAGGAAACCAAAAACAGAGATATTTAAAAAGAAAAGATTCCAGTTCCATCCAAGTTGCTGCAAATGACATTTTTCATTCCTTTTCGTAGCTGAGTAGTACTTATGGCATATACATATATTACATTTTCTTAATCCACTCATGAATTGTTGGGCACTTAGGTTGATTTCACATCTTTGTGATTGTGAATTATGCTGCAATAAACATTTGAGTGCAGGTTTCTTTTTGATGCAAAGGTCATTGAAAATCAAGAAGCAGGGAGGGGAGGAAAGGAGAGATAAAAACCTGCCCGTTGGATACAATGAACAGTGGTCACACTAAAAGCCCTGACTGAAGCATTATAAAAGGTATCCATGTAACAAAAACATTTGTACCCCCTTAATATTTTGAAATAAAAAAGAGAAAGGATTGTGGAAAGTTAGGAGAGGGAGGATGGAGATAAAGAACTTGTGAGGTTCACGTAAAATACCCTCTGAGGGTCCAGGGGCCATCATTTGCCCTTCTCCCTTACCCCAGTTGTCGATAAGTAAAGCGGCTTTTCTGACGTATGCTTGGTGGACCAGGGACGCCTGGTCTAATTTTCCCTCTTCACTAGCCCACGTGCCTTCCACTACAATTCCCAGACCATCTATTTGCTTAATGTACCAACCGTCTGTATTCCTGAGTAAAGAACTGATTAAAAGTACCTCTTGGGATGCTCAGAACATTTTCTGGCAAAATTTGGATAAGTGAGACAGTAATAGGGTTAAGTGGATAAGTGATGGTTCCTTCTTCCTTGGGCAGAGGCAAACTCTGGTAGCATCCTTTTTTGGTGGATTGTGTGGCAAATAGCTTCTTCCTCTGTGGAACGTTCTACTTAGAGAAATTGTGTGGTAAGTTATTCATATTCTTCTCTCCCATACATCTGAATGTGTAGTGATACATTCTGTGGGTCAGGAAAACAATGAGACTACCACATTCATTGCAATTGCTTTATCCATGTTTTAATTTAGACTTACCTCTAGCATATCAAGACCTTTGATGACAAAATACAATAGAGTGTTCTGATTCTACTATAGTTGGACAGGAAGCTATTGCCTCCTGAGTTGACACACAAACTCATTTTGCAGATAAAGAAGAGGGGACAGGCATCAAGACAAGGGAAATTCCAGGTGGGGGACAGAGTAACTCTTTATTAGTAATACTGTTAAGAGGTTTCTGAAATGAGAATCAAGAGTCTGAGTTCTAATCTTATTTGTTTACAACTTCCAACAACAGCACTAGCAATCAGTGACCTAATGCAACTACAAAAAATTCCAAACGTGACCTCCAGGCTCAGTTCACGATACATGATTCAAGCTCGTCTGATCTCCTCTCCAAAGGATTCAAAACATTTCTCACTTAATAGGCTTACCCTTATTTCATACTGGAAATAGCTGAAAGGAATGATTCTAGTGAGTAAATTGAATCCAAATAATGGTGAATGTACACTCCAGGTTTTAAATATTCCTAATGCTAGCAGAAGGTTTTATGAAGGTTAAGTTTGAGAAATATCTCTGAAGAATAAATTCTCATCATGCATGCATCAAGCAAATTTCTTTAAGGCAAAGACTGAATACATAAAGCCTTTTAAATGTGTCCAAATCCAGTGATAAAATAGTGCACATGGTTTAGTATTTTAAAATTGTTTATCATTTGAAGATTATGTAGGTTATACTGGTTAATGTTTATTTCTGAAGTCTCGAAAACACATGTAATAAATAGATTCCCTGGCCTTGTGAAACTCTATTTATCTAATATTCCACTAATGCAGTATTTATATTTCTGGGCTTATTGTGAAAAATGATGGAGCCTCAGCTGTCTACTGTAAATACCAAATGATGTTTAAAACTCTTTTCACATTTATTTTTAATGTAGATTTCTGATGAGATAATACTACAACAACTTACCTGTTTCTTTAAACCTAGTATGTTTCACGTGAAAATAGGGATCAATTGTCATTTTAGCATGGAGACTAAGTGTTGTCTGATCATCTTACGGACTGTTCTAAGAAGGAAACATTTCCCTTGTATCATTCTGGGAGTCTGGTAACTTAATAGCTTAAGAGTATTATAAACTCTACAGAAATTGAGGTGTATTTACTCTGAAAACCTTAAGAACATGTAATTGAGAACATTTTGAACTTGCTTAAGCTTTTAAAAAACAAAATGTAAAATGTACCTATATAAGCCAATTATTTAAACTATTAAAAGGCAGTTTTCCTCCAGTATGAAAATATTAAGAGGACATTTTCATGAAACTAAAGACTTAGATTTGACCACTCTGAATTTATCAGGTTTGGGGGACATGTAGGGAAATGATAGTAGCTATGGCTGTAAGGCTTTCTAAAGACAGGAGTCTCTCTTCCTCTCTCAGTGTGCGCCATTGTCACCTGCACAAGCTGGCAACCAACTGGTGTCAGGGGATTGGCTCATCATATGAAAATAAACCTACCCCACCCAGGCTAGCTTGTGCTTTATGAAACTGAGGCATGCAATGTTAGCATATTAATGTTCACCAAGAAGAATAGGGGAAAATCTCAAAGCATATGTGTTAAGTTGAAACTTTAATGGAATTATTAAATGCAATCAACATGTCTGCCTCTCTCTCCCCTTTAGAAGCATTTAGTAAATTGAAACACACTAAACAAATCTTAGTTACTATTATTCATAGCTATTAAACTCTAGAGTGTCATCAGCATCATAAACTGCTCATAGATATTCTGTGAAGTCGTTGTAAGGTTAACACTCTAACTTAATACCTTCGTCTAATAGTTGAAGAAACAGGCTCAGAGAGGTAATGAGACTTCCATTTCTGAATGAAGGTCACACTGCAAGTCAATAGGAAATGAGATTAAAATCAGGCTTTCTGACACTTATTTAGGAATGATTCTCATATTATCACTAATATTGATTTTTTGAAATATTAATTCTTGAGCTAAATCTCTGGTTTTATTGCAAAAACCTGCCCAACTCAATATATTCCAACTTGTCTATGTATCGCTATGATGAGTATAAAAGTGTCAAGGGTATTTTTAAATTAAATTGTGTCTCCATTCAACAGTGAATAAACCAAGGCAGAGAGAGACAGAGAGAGGGTAAATTATTTCTAAGGTCACTGGCCACAAGGGTGGGACTAGAGCTGGTTTTGTTGATTCTGAGCTCATGATCAAAACTAGGGTTGGACCTCAACAGAATCAGAGCTGTGGAAAGAGAAAGAGTGGAATTGTGGGGTGTCATCAATGCTGGGAGAGTGTAGTTGGGTTCTGATCTTGAGGACTTTGGAAATAAGGGAACATGATTATAGTTGCTTTTTTATGGAAATCCTCCCCTGTTTAGCTCAGCTCAAATGTTGTTCTGCCATCACAAAGGCAGCCTCTCCCTGAAGAAAGGAGTCATCTGGCTCAGGAGATGAATAATTAATTTAGGACAATTGTGAAGTATTTATTTCCCTGTGCCAGTGATAGGATTCCTGGTAGTTCTGTGACCTAAATGTGGCCAATAAGGTATAAAGGGGGTCTTCTAGGAAAAATCACCATACTTAGCAAAAGAGAGAGAAGTGTAAAGAGAAAGCTCTCTGACTCCCTTCTCTTTGGATCTGCAGTCATTTAGGTAACGACGGGATGTTTGAAAATACAGGTCTTCTTCAATCGCGAAGGAAAATCAGGAGATTCTTGATGTAGTTTAACTAGTGCCATGAAGTTACTGAGCTGCTGAACCAACTCTAAAATTTTCTATAATCGGGCTTTATTTTTGTTGTTACAAATGAGAAAAATAATTACATGTTGGTTAAGCCACTTTTAGTGAGGCAATTTGTTGCTTATAGCCCAAAGTGTCAGAACATACCTTGGATCCCGTTACCTTCCCTTGGCCCTCAGATCCATTCAGTGCCCTTCCCTGTCCTGCCGTGTGCCCTGGAGGGGTGACTCCTAGGGACTGCATCACCTGGGCTTCTTTGCCCTCTGGCTTCTGGTTGGCATCAGCTAACAGGAGACTCTTGAAAGTCAGAGTACTTTCCCTACAGCCGTGTGTGTCTCATTCGATGTGGTTCTGACCATGCCTTGCTCCCTAAGGTGGCATCTTTTGTCTGGCGGCCTTTATATTGCGGCTTCAGCTCTCAACCAGGCTTCAGTGACTCCATTTTCTCGTCTTTCTCCTTCAGCTCTGGGGTGTGGTGGCACCAGCTTCCTGCTGTTGCTACTTCGTGGTGTCTCAATGTCTCCTGTGGTTTCCTTCAGCCCTGCCCATACCTCCGTAGCTAGTCCCTTCATTACAAAAATCTCAGCTGGGGGTGTTGACTGATCCTCACTGGGACTCTAGCTGATACATATACTTTCTGATCGTTTAACTATAAAGGCCTTTATAAATGATTCGAAGAAGAGATCAGTCACTTGTTTTGAAAAAGTAGAATAATCCTAGGCAAGCACAAGTTGTTACAATGAAGTTAAAGTCTTGCCCTGAACAGGGCTCTCTAGAGCTGCTGTAAGAAAACACCACAACTGGGTGACTTAAACAATAGAATCTGCCGTCTCGCAGTCCCTGCTGGAAATGTGAGATCAAGGAGTTGGCAGGGTTGGTTCTTTCTGAGGGCGGTGAAGGAAGGACCTTTCAGGCCACTCTCTTAGCTTCTGCGGATTGGCTGGCAACCCTGGGTGACACTCGACTCCTGCCTCGTCACCTTCTCTGCTTTCATCTTCCCGTGTGCATCTCTATTTCCCAAATTTGTCCAAATTTCCCCTTTTTATAATCAGCCACTCATACAGAATTAGGAGCCAACTCTACTCTAAATTTCCAAATAAGGTCACATTTTGATGTACTAAGAGTTAGAGCTTCAACATTTGTCGTTGGAATGATACAATTTTATTTATAGCACCCTGTCTAAAGAAACCAGTATGGACTGGTTTTTCTGCCTTGGAATAGAAAAAAGATTTAGAAAAGCTTGTTTAACACCTGCTATGCATGATGATACTCTAGACCAGGGGTCCACATAAATTTCTAGTCTGAGTGGCAGCTATGTCTCCATCCTGGGAATGGTTGTCTCTCATAACTTTAACCTAATTCACCAAGAAACAGTCTGACTATAATTAACCTGCCCATTTTGAAATTTCAATGTTTATCGAGCACTTACACACTGTTTAAATACTTCATATGTTTTATTTATTTCAATTTTTACAACGCTACTATGAGGAAGTTACTGTTAGCATCATTATTTTTCACATGAGTTTTTCTCCTTTGTTTTTATTCCGCGTCAGACGGGTGATGTGCCCACATCGTAACGGGATTGAGGGAGGCAGATCTCACGCATGCGCGTGAAAGCGCAATCATCATGCTTATGAACTATAAAAGGATCGTACATGAGTTTTTGGATCAAGTCAATTGACCAAGGTCTCCCAGCTAGTACATAGTGGAGCCAGAATTAAAATACAAGAATTCTAACTCCACGATAGTTGCTCTAAACTAGTATGCTTTGTTTGACCAAAGAAAGAGAAGAGGGTAAGGATCCTAGTGTCATATCACCTTGGCAAGTTTCTTTTGCTTTGATTTTTATTTAAATTATGAAATTAGAAATCTCATGTACACATCAGTGCCAGTAGTTCATTAATCTTAGGCTTTCGTGGGATTGATTGCTATTTTGCACCGTCAGCTCTGATTTCTGACACTTAAGTCTGAGGTCCATTTGTGGCTCCAGTCACTGTTCATTTTCTTTAAACTTTCACAAAAGTTAATAGACAGCAGAGTTATACTGCAAGAGATTTATCTATAAAAATACTCTTATCCATCAAAAATATAATTCCTATGCTGCCTTTTTTAGAAAAAAAATCTTTTATGAATATATGGAGACTACTTTTCAAAACCACTCTTATCCAACTATGTAAGAAATTATAACCTTTTATAGAAGTAGACCAAATAGGTGTGGGAAATGGAAGAGAAACTGTAAAATTGTAGTAGGAATTAGGATATTTGATCTTTGGCACTGCCAAAGGGAAAAAGCAATTCAAAAGAACATCCTTCCCTTCATTCACAGGGAAACGGATAGGCAGCAAAGAGGGATCCCTTTGTAAAGCAGATGGAGTTGTGGGATTGAAAGATTAGCATCGCTCCAGCAATCAGACATTTCAACCTCAATTGTTTTCATTTTCACAGATTACTTACTAAAGTATATAATTCCTTACACTTTGCCAGAGAAAAATTGCTTTATTGGGCCTGATAAACTTCCCAGGTGAATCTCATTATCTTCAAGGATGATTAGATGCCTGTGGTCAGAGTGGGTGTGTTTTTGCTGCTGTTTCACCATTTGTAATGTAGTTTTAAAGAATTTGATTGAATTTCAAGCCCATATTCTTTGCTTCCAGCCTCCTATAATTGGGCTTTAGAGACTTGAGATACAGATTGGTCTAGATATAAAATCATAACTGGAAAATTTATAGAAGTCAAATGAAATGAAAAGTTTTGGATTTTCAGTATTTTGGAGAAATGGGAGATGAGTGTCCATGACGTGCCAGTCTATTTCTTTCACCTGGATGTATTTCTTTAATTCCCTCAACAATGTTTTGAGATGGACATGCTTAAATTTATCAAGTTTATGAGAATGCTGGCATTCAGAGACATTCAGCTGTCCAAATTCTCATAGGTAGTAAGCCAGAAGAGCTGGGAAAATATATATATACACACACACACGTATCTTAATCTTAATCAACTCTTTATAGGATGGCACACTACCTTATATATGAAATTAGTTTCTTTCCAGATACACTGTAACAAAATATGTACAAAAAGTATGTTTTATAGTGATTGTTCCAACCAATTCATATAAATGTATTTCCTTCCTTCCCTTTTTTTCTTCCCTCCCTTGCTCTCTTCCTTCTTTCTTTCCGTTCATCACACATTCATAATGTGCTGCAATGAACCAGGCTACATTCTAGTTTCATGAGCCACAGGTCCATAAATCTATAATTCTCCAGGGATGATAATTGACTCAGGGTTTCCAGGACTTCACAGACTACAGTTCTGGGAGTATATAGTAGCTGAGCTAGAAAATCACATCTTCATAGAGGCCAGGCAGGGTGGCTCGAGCCTGTAATCCTAGCACTCTGGGAGGCTTACGCAGGAGGATGGCTTGAGGTCAGGAGTTTGAGACTGGCCTGAGCAAGAGCAAGACCCCATCTCTACTAAAAATAGAAAAATTAGCCGGGCATGGTGGCGCATGCCTGTAGTCCCAGCTACTCGGGAGGTTGAGGCAGGAGAATCGCTTAAGCCCAGGAGTTTGAAGTTGCTGTGAGCTAGGCTGATGCCATGGCACTCTAGCCCAGGTGACAGAGTGGACTTCATCTCAAAAAAAAAAAAAAAAAAAATCCTCATACCCTGAGCAAGAGAATGTGGACCTGATGGGAGAGAAGGAAAGTTCAGAAAATGTTGCAGTCTAGGCATCTCTAAATAAAGCAATGAGCAATGTAGCCAGTCCTTCTTGTGTGTGTGTGTGTGTGTGTGTGTGTGTGTGTGTGTAATCTTCTCTTTTCATATTGAAATTTTATTACCCTAATTTTAGCTAATAGAACAAACTTAAGGCTTAAATATAAAGTAACATTGACATTGTCATTCCATGCTTCTTGTTCAGTATTTGGAAGTTAAACTAGGAATGACAGATATTGAATTTGGAATTGTGACTGCTGGGCAGTTCTTTGCCCCACATCTCTGGAGCCAGATTCAACACATTTTTGGCATGTTACTTTCCATGCCTGAGAATGTTAATTAGAAATCAGTTCCCCAAGATTTCTTATATGTTTATAATATATTTTAAATTAAGGTTCTTTATTTTGGTTCATTCACTCCTTTATCTATATACCAACATATATTAAGTTTTAACTATTTTCTCAGCCCAATGATAGGCTCTGGAATTGCAGGAGAGAAAAATACAAGAAAGAATTCTGTTTTTCTGAACTCCAGTCAAAGTATAGCTCAGTCAAAGTATATGACTCTGGATTATGCTTGCTGTATTTCCACATTCTCTACCCAGCCTTCACCAATAAGCACACCTATGAGTATTCAGAGTACAGGTATCAACGTATTTAATGAAAAGAAACATTTTAATATATTATCCATCTCTTACAATTTGAGTACTGAATTATTTCATCTATGTAATAAATTACGCAATGAGATAGTGCATGTGATTAAAAAAAAATACACAAGGGTCTATCATTCGGATAGAAGCATTGAAAAAGCTTTTAATGGGACAGTCCCAAGACACCACTTAAAAATCCTTGAGAAGGGTCTGGGATGTGTTGATTGTCATCTTGAAACAAAGAAGTGCTGAACCTTGTCAAGATCAAGCTGGTCCAACTACCTCTTCACTTTCAGAACTTGATTTTGCATTCAACACAATCTCTTGGCATTTGAAACTCTGTCAAACTAAACAGCTCTGTTTTAGACATGTTTTGAAAAGCTTCACAGACTCTCTGTTTGCACATACAGTATATGCTTTAAATAATATAACCTTGAAGCAGCATTGAGCTATTATTTTCATAAAAGGAAAACTAGAAACCAGTGACAGTTACAGATTTGCTGTCTTCACAGAAAGAAAAAATGTGCTATTCTCTTTATTTTTACATTGTAACATAGTTCTGCCATTTTGAGACCATAAGCATGGTTTTTCTTTTGCAAATAATTTGAGCCAAGATATGGGTTTGCTTCATTTCTCCCTAAACCTAAGAGCAAAGTGGCTTTTTTATCCATAAAGCAAATGTTTTTTCAAAAAAATTGAAACTCTGGGACACACATTTAACTATTCTTTGTAGATCAGAATTTCAATGAATATTATTGGTAGCATATAAACTCAATAACAATATAGAGCCTACTATGGAATTTAGTGTGGACAGTAAGGGGAAAAAAATCACCATTTTGTGATTTTCTTTTTGTTATTCCATGAACCTATCTACTTTTGTATATTAATCTTGGACTCTTTCTAGGATTGTATACTATCTTATAAATACTCTATGTGAAAAGTAGCACATTTTAAGTACCATATGCATATGATAGGAATAAATGCTTAGAATTTTCTGAAGGGAGATCTTACAGTGTTTGTGTGTATTTTTGTCTGTGGGTATATATGTTTACATTTAGTTATTCTACATCTATATACATCAATCTGTCTGTAGTACAAACAGTCTGATAAAGACTCCTATGTCTTTTAAAGTCCACTTGGAATCATCAAGTTACATAGACCATTTCTGCAATTTTGTGTATATTTTAGACGAAATTGCTGAAAACATTTAATAACAGAGAATAGTCCTACTACAACATCATATTTTGTTTAGCTTTACTTTCTAGAATGGAATACATACTTTTAAAATGTGTCTAAATGGGATACAAATATTCCTAATTTATTAAGCATTCTGTTGAATAGGGTTTATCCTTTTCTTTTAAAGACATTAACCTCACTGATTTATACCCTGTATGTTGAACAATAGGAAGAGGAAGGAGAGGAAGAATACATTCATTTGGAAACATTTTACTGTTTTATCCCATTCCTGTCTCTCGGCTCCCTGTGCTGTGCCTGCCCTTAGCAAGTTTAAGTGTTGTGCTGAGTGTATTTTCCTATCAGAGGTTGCAAACTGGCAGCTAGAGGGCTATGGATGTATTTTGTTCGACTCATACAGTGTTCTCCTACACGGTATTTATATTTTATTCTTAATTAGAACTAGAAATTTTTACTTCACATGTGGATAACTGATTTCTCTTGAAAAAAATAGTAGAAGTTTTGTGGACCAGTGGATCTTTTTCTGAACCTAGCGATTATTGGTTGAGTTGAGGTCCCCTTCCGCGTGGTTGATCACGGTCCACACCAATCCCTATTGCACCCCAATACTGAGGCCAGCCGTCAATTGTTATTTAGCAGAGCACTGTGCTATTGTTCTTCTTACTGCTGAGAGAGAGGAGAAATGAAATATTTCTAACAATCCTGTCTCTATCTTGTAGAAGGCTACATTCCATATTTATATTACCAGCCTTCCTTTAAAACTGTATGATTTTTAAGACCCCTGTTGGATAGTTAGCTCAGTGTAGTGAAAAGAATCAAGCAAATGTAGAGTCCGACAGACCTGAGTTCAAATCCAAGTGCCATTTACTGATTACATAATAGTATATAAACTGTCATATGATTTAGCCTTGCTTAGCCTTTAAAATATCTAAAAGAAAATATTAAAAATATTTCTATTCTTTAAAAAAAATTAAAAGTACTTAAAGAAATTGAACCTACTGGGTTTTGTGGGGAATAACTGAGACAATGTACAGTATCCTTGGTGCAGAATAGGCATCGCATATATATTTGCTACCTCCATGCCTTGAGGGGACAGATTTCTTTGCAGGTGTGTGTGTGTGTGTTGACTTCTCAGTATCATAAAAAAGTATCAGTTCTACCCCTTCCTCCTAATACCTTAGCATGGAAAGAGCAATCATTAGCAGGGACTCATCAAGGAGCACAGCTACAAACGTACTGCTACTGCTAAATTCCTTAGGAGACACTGAGGGTTACCTCTATGACATGCAATCCATTTGTTTTTAAATCTGTCCTCGATTAAAATAGCTCATTTGAAAATATAAACTTTGTATACTTATCTATGCCTCATCCATCTCACATTTAATTAATAATTTGTATTTTGGCCTTATTTCTTCCATCTATATTGAAGGAAAATCTCTATGTGAGTATGGTAATAATTACTATAAATAGGTTGTGAGGGTGATTTCTTTACATCTCTTTACATCTCTTTTTTTAACATATAAGGAACCACTGGAGGACTTTATTTCTAATTCTATTTCATTTTTAGAAATATGTCCTTCTGTGGGACAATACTTTTTTAACAGTATAAATTTGTGAATAATATACTAAAGCCTTCTGTCCTCTGATCAAGAGGGCCTTAATGTCACCTCAGCTTGACTAAACTTTAGACAGATTTCTTTCTGACTTGAAGACTCTGATCTCTCTTTTCTTGGTACATTCCCTTAAAAAACTTGCAATTATAAGTTCTTTGTCTGCTTATTTTAAATGTATATAAATCTTCTCCCAACCTCTTGCCAGTTTGTAACCTAGGGAATGTCTTTTTCAAGGACCTGAAACCATCTCTTTGAAGTATAACAATGTGCTTCACACGTCCCATCGTCTGACCTACCCTGTCAAAGTTTCTGGTGCTTTTCCATTTGCTCATCCCAGTGCTTAAAACCCTCCCAGCCTTTGTTTGCACAGAGGGGTGGAGTGCAGTCTCTCTTTGCTATTGCAATAACTTGAATAAAGTCTTCCTGGCCTCTTTAATTTTGTCTGGTGCAGCTTTTGCTTTGACATGACTTTGATAAATCAGAATCAAAGTTGATGCCTGTTTCCCAGAAGAATACTATGCATTCTGTACTATTTTCTCAAATATACATCAGTAATACTTTTTTGAATATCTTTTGTTTTGATTTTCTCATTTAAACATTTTATCTTGTTTTATTATCTAGACGGCAAATTAAACATTTTTGGAAAGATAGGCCAAATGTTGGTTTCTTTTTCTCGTTTCCATTTGTGACGATGGGATGGAGATTGCATCGATGGAGACGCGCAGACACAGTGAGGGAGATTTTTAAACAGCAAAGCTTACAGAAAGTTGTGGAGGTGGTTAGCAAAGCTGGCGGTAACACAGAGCACCCTCTGAAAGGAATAGCTTCCTGGAGTTCCCCTGCAAATATAAGCAGCTGTAAATAATACCTTCTGCCTGATGGGGAGGGCGGTGTGGAAATCTCCTTTGGATGTTTATTCCTTCAGTGCTTTTTTCTTTAATTTTTTTTGTTTTTGGTTAACATTTTCTAACTCCTGACTGTTCTACAACAAAGTCCTCATGTGTGCTTATCTTCAAGGGCTAACAATTGTTGCAAAAAACACTTCACTTTCCTTACTGCGAGATCAAACGAGGTGAAGTTCAATTTCCTTAGAGCATTCCTTAGTAGGTCCAGGTTTCAGTCACTATGAAGTTCCTTTCTGCATCTCATATTAGGAAAATACCCAGTGGAACAATGTCTGGCAATAACCTAGCATTTTACGAGTATTAATACATGTTCTCAGCAGATATTAGGCTGAGTTCAATACTGATGAACCAATTCATATTTTTATCCTTGAATTTATGGGTGTCTCCTTCTCCCCAGGGATACTGAAACATATCAGTTAATAATTAAATTTGTGGAAATATCTCAAAAGGAACGAGTCCCTCAGGTAGAGTACATGGCAGTTTTTCCGCTATTGCCTTCCTCTTGTATCCGGAGTAAAACTCTTGTGAGATCATACATGGCTTTATTATCCTTGTTATCACGGCAGCACCAAGTGAGCTGAGTAGCTACAATGATGAAACGATCTGCCAGCCCAGCACCTCAGAGCGATGAATGGGGGATCCCGTCCCGCCCCATGCTTCACTCTTCGAAGGTCTCGCATTGCGAGTGCTGGTAACTCAACGAATGTAGTAAACTGGAGTGGGAGGATGGAAATAAGAGAAGCACCTGGATTAACAATTTGTTACATAAAATCGCCAAAGTTGTATCCATCGAATGAACCCAGAAATATTCCCACAATTGTCATGGTAAAGAAACAGATCCTATTCACGTGTGAACCATTTCTTCCAGATGACCATGGTGGCTTTTTGTCTATTTCAAGAATTCCCTTGACGTTAATTGTAATCTAACATCATCTAGATAGAATAATAGGATCAATTGAACAATTGCTGAGAAGAGTGTTTTACTTATCCAGTCGTAATTCACAACTACCGGGACTCAGATCTCTGCTACAACAGTGAATTTGCTAGATGGAAAAAAAAAAGAAAATCATCAACCAATACAACATAAAGATCTAGGATATGTTAGAACTTTCAAAATAATATCACTAGTCATAACCAAATTATTTTGTTAGTTAAACATATAGACATCACTACCTCTGTAATGACAGTGGTATACTAGACAGGGAGAGGTATAATGTAATGTATAATATATTTGAGGTACATTTATTTTGAAAGATTGTTGAAAGACATTCAAGGATTGTTAATATTTCATTTTATTAGAAAGTAATTGTCTTACTTTAGAGTAATTTTAAAGTTTTGCTGAGTTTATTTTATTCTAAGAACTGACCTACTTTTTTAGGTGGATCCGCTTCATTTCATAAAATGTATGAACTAGAAAGAAGTATGTTGTTTATATAAATTCAGTTTACAAAGAAATGTATGTTGAGATCTATTTTTTTCAATTAACCAGATGGGCAATTGTCAATTAATATTTCCATCTTTTAGTAACTTTACTTGCAGAATGGAAATTATAACTAATCTATTTGTATTTAGCTGTCACTTTTAAGGTAAAAAACCAAATGCGAGCTAACTGTAACATGAAAGGATGTACCATTTTTCTTCCCTGGAACTAGAGTCAGTCAAGACTAGATTGGGGCCTCAAATAATGTCATCAGATCTCTCAATCTCTCCCTGTCTCTGTCACACTCCACTGCTCAGCTTTGCTCCTTTCATGCGGTGAAAATGATCGTCAGCAGTTCTGAAATTTACATCCTCTCAGCCTGTGGCACTGAGGAGAGAGTCTTTCTCCATCGCTGCAGCAGGAGGTCTCGCTCGAGACCCAGATTGGTGCAGCCTGGATCCCATCACCATCCCTGTCTCTTGTGATTGGCCAGGCTTGGGCCTCATGCTCACATTTGTGATAGAAGAGATGATTGGGTCTGTTACCAGAAGAACAATAAAAGGGAAAAAAGAAAGGTAGCCCCAAACAATTATTACCACAGTAATCTAAGGTAATGGGACCATATGTCTTGGTTTAGGTCTATTGTCCTGATATCTGTTCCAAATTTTTTATATTTTAAGGTAATGTTTGCATTTAAATAAACCAGGATAAACTTGATCAGCTTCCATTTAGTACTTCTAGCTTCTGCCGTGGTATTTTCCAGTACTGTGTGAAATGCATGTGCTGTGAACAGGAAATTTACCTTAAATATAGTTAAATGTGAAAAGCAAAACAAAACTAAGATAACCTTCCCCTCTTTTTGTAAAGTTTCTCAGATATAACATGGCCAATACCTCCTGCTTGAGGCAGCATGCCAGGCACTTCTGGATGAAGGGAAATGAATTCAGATACAAGCAGCTAGAGTCAGCTAACCTCTGGTATGCTGATGTTCCTGCCTGCACTATACCAGCTATTGTGCCATGGTCCATGCTTGGCTTGAGAGATGCAGGAAGACTGCCAAGTGATAGGGTCAACATTAACTATGGGAAATGATAGGTTCAGTGCTCCTGAAATGTGTACAAGCAATAGGGACCAAGCTGTCTTGCCATAGAGAATAATCTGAAAACTCTTGCCTGGAGTGCTTTTGTCACATATTGTGTGGTGTAAATTAACATCTATTTATTTAACTTTCGGTAACACTTTAAAAAACTTCCAATGACCCTTTCAGCAGTAAAGAGCTAGATACAAATGAAAATGCATTTTTAATAATAAATTAAAATACTGACTTTCTATTCTTAAAGAAAGTTGATAATGGATATGCAACTCGCACAAAATATTTTTGACATTTACCATCCACCATGGGATTCTAGTGATGTTGCAAATCACAGGAAATTCAGAAGAAATGAACACGTGAGGAAGCTTCAATGCCAAGTCCACAAGTTAAAGAAGAATGTGCTCAAAGAAGATTTAACCTCATAAGATCTTTGTAACATCATTTTTGAAAAACATGACTTTTATTTTGATCATAAGACTTCTAAATGAAATTTGTTAATTTACAATTTCAAGTTTCTTATGCATTTGTAACAAGGTGAGTATACATATTAATGTATTTGCTACATTATTAGAAGAACTTAGTTGTTTTGTAAACAAGCCAATATTGCCAGCTTTATATCAGTGTCATTAGATTCTTCAAGCCAACTTCAGCTAACTTAATTCTAACAATGATTTGATTTTCAATTCAAAGAAAATATATTTGGATTTCATCCTGTTGAAGTTGAAAGCATCTATTATTATTGCAAAAACTGTTAATCATTTGCTTTAACAATGATAAGAATCCATTTTTTGTTTGAAGAAGTTATCATAATAAAAATCAATGTCCTTAATAAATTAAGACTCTATAGACCAGAAATGTACTTTGAATTGGTTGACGCACACACATAATTTGTAATTGTCTCCAAACAGGCTGTAATATACTAGCAATCAACATAGAAGCTATAGTTGTCAAAATTGACAAATATTATAATGTAACACATATATACACAGAGTATCTAAACTACACATTTTTTGAAACAAAGATGATGTTGAATACAAAATAGTGTGTCTGCATGAAAGCATGTACTTTCTTTGGTGACTGTCATTAATTAGATTTTAGAAATATTTGACTCAATAGGATTTCTAAACACAACCTAGGAGAACTCAGCAGAGCCTAAGTGTTCGGCAATGACATTGGACATTTTACGAAGTCTTTTAAATTTGGTTTGCATTTTGGTCAAAATCAGTAGGAGATCTTTAAGCAAATTATTCAGTGAATCAGACATTCTGTAATTATTAAAACCAAAGCTTGCAAACAGAAAGTCATTAAAATTTATCCCTAAAATATCAAGGCAGGAACTGCAAATTAACCGATGCTACCTAAAATCATATGTAATATTTATTCTCGAAGTTCTATAATTGCACTTTGGAATATCTTGGGCTGTGCGGAAAGTGTCTTTGATGGAGCTCTTGTTTTTAACTGGGGAATTTATATTCTGCCTCTCTAGGAAATGATGTTTTAAAAACCTTTGCTTTTGCAGATCTAACTTTGATTAAACATGATTTATTTGACGAGTTTGTCTTGTAAAGTATATTTGTCAAAGAAAGGTACTCTGAAGGGAGGCAAATAGTGTTAACTATGAAAATTTGGGGGGTAAAATATTTATACATTTTAATACAAAAGTAGAATTTATAATATTTTCTATTTAGCATATTGGCTGTCTGTGTACATATGCTTCAGCACTTTCAGTGAGAAGAGTTCAGGCCGCTCAGCTCCCTTTGAAAGAAACAGCTGAAAGGAGTGTAGTTGTCTCTCGGCCTCCAGCTGCCACACCAGTGGATCTGGTGTGGTTTTCATGCTGAGGCCATCTGAGATCAACCTAGCTGCTACGAGTGGAATTGTCTCTCCCCCAGCCCCCTAAATTTGTATGTTGAAACCTTAACCCCTAATTTGACTGAATTTGGAGGTAGGGCTCATACAGAGGTAAATAGGGTTGAATGAAATCATAAAGGCAGGGTCCTGATCTGATAGGACTCGCGTCCTTGTAGGAAGAGGCACACATTCTCACACTCTCTTTCTCTCTCTCTGTCTCTCTCTCTCTCTTTCTCAGCCACGTGCGAATTCAGGGGGAACACAGCCATCTGCAAGCCAGAAAGAAATCCCTCACCAGGAACCAAATTTGTTGGTGCTTGATCTTGGATTTCCTAGTCTCTAGATCATGAGAAATAAATGTTTGTTGTTTTAGCTACCCAATCTGCGGCTTAAACAGCCTGAGCAGAAAAAGACATCGGCCAATAACTGAGCATGGTGGGGGTACTAGAGCTGGGTCATTTGTACTCAATACCGGACTCCTCTAATGGGCAACCTTTGCTTGGTGACTCCCCAGCAGCCTGTCTTAACTCTCCGATCATTGTGTTCTTTCTGCACCATCCTTCTTCCTGTCTCCTTCCTCACTCCTTTTGCAGTTATCACACCAGCATCGTGGTCTGGAGAATCTCTCTGGCTACTCATGGGCTTTCTCTCCTTTATCCTTCACAGGCCTTTCCTTCCATAAATCTCTCGCATCTCAAGACGCCTCCATCATGGCATCTGCTTCTTGAAGGACCTGAACAGAAACAAAAGTTAACTGAAAGTGATGACGATTTCAACTTTTTCATTATAAGTGTAAACTTTGAAGTAGATTCCAGGCGCTAATATAAAAATAAAAAAGACTGTTAAGACTGTATTGAAAACTACGTTCTTCTGAAAATACAGTATTAGAGAGATAAAGCTAAGAAACTTATTAAAGTGTGTGATTATGTACCAAGAACCATTATTTTGTTCTGTTTTTATTTTAATATATAATCAGATGTACATATAAAGGTTATTTAAAAATTTTTCTTTTTTCACCATTTTTTGTGACTGAGTAGCTCCATGGTATACGTATACCACATTTTATTAATCCACTCATGCATTGATGGACACTTGGGTTGATTCCACATCTTTGTGATTGTGAATTGTGCTGCAATAAACATGTGAGTGCAAATGTCTTTTTGATAAAATGACTTTTTTTTTCCTTTGGGTAAATTCTCAGTAGTGGGATTGCTGGATCAAATGGTAGGTCTACTTTTAGTTCTCTCAGTTATCTCCATACTACTTTCCATAGAGGTTATATTGGTTTGCAGTCCCACCAACAGTCTATAAGTGTTCCTTTCTCTCTGCATCCACACCATCCACACCAGCATCTGTTGTTTTGGGACTTTTTGATAGAAACCATTCTCACTGAAGTTAGGTGATATCTCACTGTGGTTTTGATTTGCATTTCCCTGATGATTGGACACATTGAGAACTTTTGCATATGTTCATTGGTCATTAGTCTATCGTCTTTTGGAAAGCTTCTGTTCATGTCTTCGGCCCACTCTTTAATGGGTTGTTTGATTTTTTTCTTGCTGATTTGCTTGGCTTCTTTGTAATACCATTTGTAACAACTGTATGGAACCGGAGACCATTCTTCTAAGTGAAGTATCTCAAGAATGGAGAAACGAACATCACATGTACTCACAATTAAATTGAAACTAATTGATCAATACTTATGTGCACACATGGAAGTAAACTCAATGGAAACCAAGCAGGTGGGAGGGGGAGGAGGGGATGGATAAATTCACACCCACCGGGTATAATGCACACTATCTGGGAGATGGGCACACTTATAACCTTGAGTCAAACTGTGTAAAGGCAATTTGTGTAACAAAAATGTTTGTACTCCCATAATATTCTAAAATTTTTAAAAAAATTCTGTATTCACTGACATTTTAATTTTTGCAAGTACTGATTTTTTTGGAAATAATTTTTAAGTAGAAGTATTATATAGATTCACCAATATGATACATTTTCAGTCCAAAATTAAATATTTCAAAAAGTATATAATTTTAATTATTTTTAGCACTGTTTGTTTTAAGATTCAAAAGTGTCCTGGTTTAGACAAAAAATAATGTAGTCAAACTACATGTGGAGTACTAATAATGATTATATTGGTTCTTAATGTAAAAGGGCTATGAAAATTTCAAAGTGATATACCAGTGATGATAAACTAGGTTATTCTGTGGTAAGACATAAGGCTATATTGGCTTTAAACAACAAGTAGTGGCCTGTTTCTAATTAAAAAATAATTTCTTCCCACTCATCCTTTCTTTCCTCCTCAATGACATATTTTCCTTTCATTCTCCAAATATGAGTTGAAAAGTTATTTTATTTGTTGTCTTATACTCTGAGCTGTAGAGTTATAAAATCAGCAATCTACATGGAACTTCCTATAAACAATCTCTGAAAATAAAAACATAAAAAAGCTTCTGAGGCAGTGTGTACCAAATGTCATTACAGATAAATAATTATACATTTATTTAAAGATTTTCACTGAAAACCTAATATATTCCAGATGTCGTTCTGGCACTAGGATAAGGAAGGGGAAAACATAGAAATAATTTTCTCCTCATGGAACTTAGATGATAGTTGGGAGAAGTCAAATAACAAGTAAAACTTTTTGTTTCTCAAACCCAATAATTGCTCTATGATCAAAGAAAACCTCACTGAAAGGTTACATTGAGTACCAATATAAGACCCAGACATACATGTCTCTAGATGAGCACTCAAAGCAGAATTAGCGGTTATGTTTGTCATATATTAATAGAGCTAACATGGTTTACCAATAGATAGAATTATCAAAGAATGATATTCCTACTCATGGACATAGGAATAGATTGCGGGAAGAACAAATTTAGAGGGGAGATCAGGAATTTGGACATTAAAGAACTGATGTTGGCAATTGGACGTACACACTCAGAGTTCGGGGATAAGGCTCTGGCTCTAGGTATGAATGTTAACGTCATTGCCACATGTAGTATTAGTATTTAGTATATAGAGTAGTATTTAAAGGGGCTGTCAAAGGGCTGTATGAGATCACCTAAGGAATAAGTACAGCAAAGCAATGCAAGTATTGCTGAGTGGGCCAAGGTCACATTAACATATAATGATTGGGGCAATTAAGAGACAGGAGAGTGAGAAGGAAGAGCATGCATGAGAAAGAAGGAAAACCAGAAGAATGTAATGTCCCAGAAACCCAGTGAAAGTTTCAAGGATAAGAAATAAACTTTGTCAAATGCTGCTGGTAAGTAGGATGAGAACTAAAAATTGATCATTGGAATTAGCAACTTAGAGCCGCTGGTGACCTTGGTGTATGTAGTTACAGCGGAATATTGGGGCCTATGGTCTTACATGCAGGGTTGTAAGGCTTTGATATAAACGCATTTCCTCTTGCATATATATCTGCAGCCAGAGAGCAACTGGTCAGCATCCCCACTATAAAAAATCCTGCTCGCAAATGGAGATAGGTATCTTCTTTCATCTCTCTTTCTTTCCCTTTTTCACTCCTCAGCTTTTTATTAAATCAAAGGGCTGATGTTTATCTGTCTTTATTTCCTTGTTGCTAAGTAGAAAACTACACAATGAAGTTTAATACATAATCTAAGAGCAGTGATATACAAGTGATTCATTCTGTATTTGTTACTTTTATGTTCTTGTTCTATCTTCATAACCTTAACTATTTTAGAGTGCATAATTTAGATCATGGTTTTTTATGCATGCACTTATGTCTGATAGATTAGAAAAAGACTTCCATTATCTGTGTTTACACAGATTACTCTATCTGGGTTTGTGCTATTCTACTCTCACTTTTAGCTGTATGAACTTTGCCAAGTCACTTAGTCACAATCAATCACAGTCTCTTCAAGTGTAAAATAAACATACCATTTTTAGATTCACTATATTAATGTAAAAATTTTTAATTAATTAGAAATAGTGTTTTAAGGAATAGGTATATGCAATTTAACTCAAAAAATGTTTTTATCATTGATGAGGTCATTTATTGGGGAGGTTATCTCCCATATTATCATCATTATTTTTATAAAATGCCTCACTTTTCAAAATTCTGAAGCCTAAAGATGAGTATGATCACGCCAGTGAGCTATTCTTTGATATTCACAATATCATTGTGTTCAAGTTAATAATAATTAACCTATATGAAACTAAATATAAGATCTATGTATGAAATGATCATCATTTTGGTTTTTGTAAAAGTCTTTGTGATTTTTCTCTCCAACATTCATTCTTAAGAATTGTGGTTGGGATTGAATTGATACTGTTTAGGATTGATTTTTAATTTGTATACCTGATTAAGAGAATCACATTCCCACCCCCAATCCCCCAGGCAATCAGCTCATGGTGTTTCCTTATGCACAGGTATCCATTGAAAGATAGTATAATCTGTGCAAACCTCATTATATTTGATGGGGAGAATATCATGTTGTGCATATGTCATGCCTGAAATACATGATTTTCCTATAATGACCAAAGTCTGCTTGATAATGACTGTGCTTAGAGTAGAGCAGAGAGAATTTCAGGGAAAAGGAGCAGGGTCCTTTAACAAACCATACCTGAAACTAGCTCTACTCCTGGACTTTTCAGTAATATAGATAAACCAATACATTTCTTAAAGCAGTTTGAGTGGCGTGTTCTATAACTTGCAACAAAAATACCCCAACTAATTCAGCTTTAGCAATCAGCAATGAAGGAAAAGCAGACTCATGTTCCCTGGCATCATTCCCTTTGAATATAGCCACTTTGAAATTTCCAAATGACACTGTAATCTCAAAGTGCTCCAAAACATGTTGAAGAATTTTTTTTTTCTGTAAGTGTACCAGGTGTGGATTATCTTTATAAGAATGATTTCTTATGTAAGTGGAGAAAACTAATTTATATTAAGTTATAGTCCCATGTTAATAGGATTTTTGTTATATGATGGTTTATGGTGGCATGGTCCAGGCATGTTTACAGCATAAGGTTGGCTATAGATTGGATGACAGAAAGTTAGCTACCAAAAGAGTGACTTAAAAACTCACATTTTATCATCTGTTTATGGTAATTGCAAAAGATCATTAAAGAAACTTTTTGTATTGTGATGTGGTAAATTATACATATTTACTGAGCCCCTAATATGACCTATGGTAAATAATCTTCTGGATTCAAAAGTATGTGGAGACCTCTTCTTTCAAAGTACTTGCAATCTAGCAAGAGAGATGAAACACTTATGAAACACAGGTGAGAAAACAAAGGCTACATCTGATTAGCTGCTGAATTATGCCTTAACCTCCATTTCAGAGCAGAAAATATCAGTAAAGACTGAATAAATCAGAGAAAGGTGCCCTGGTTTTTATTAGGTTACAGCCAGAAATGTTTTTATATAAAAGTGTTACATGGTATGACATGCCATTCAGTATCTTCATGGAGGGCTCTCATGGTCTGTAAGCAAGACCTCTATCCTTAAAACAAATGTTTTTATAGTTATAATTGCATTTAAAAGAGTCCTTCATTAATTGATCAGTGTATGTGTGTGTGTGTGTGTGTGTGTGTATGTATGCATGTGTTTTATAAACCGTGATATTTTCTAGCACATATTCACAGATATTAACATATTGCTAAGTCAAGTGCTGAAACACCACCTGGATATAATACAGTGTAAGAAAGGCATTTTGCATGAGAAAGTTGACTTCTGTAAAGGCCTATGGTTGAAGTGACGAGAATTGAAAACTTAGAATAAAAAACTTTGGATTGTTTCCCAGATCTTGACGTTAGCAGCTTTGTCGACTTGGTCATGTTTTTCCCTGAGTTTTAGCCTTCTCATACATAGAAGGCAATAGTACTATATCTGTAGCACCAAAATTTTGGTGGTAATTATAAAGTATAGATTATGAAAGTACTTGAAAACTGCACATATATATACATATATATGAATATTAATTATTTCTGCTTGTCCTAGAAAGTCCATAAATTTCCATCTTAATAGGTGAGGTGAAAACTTAAAAAACTACTTTCTGGTGAATAATAGATATAATAGAATCAAAATTATGAGAAACTTGGTCATTGATGGCTAACTTTTGTCTAAACTTTTAACCACCCAATAGAATCACTCCACCAAGTTTGTAACAAAAAGTTTTTTTTAATACCATAAAGAAAATAAATCCCTTGTCCTTCTAGTATAAGGAAAATTCTCCACACAAAGCTGCTTCTAAAATATCAGCAAAAGTTGAAAGTTCAGCTTGTTGGAACTCTGAAGATTATATGCAGGAAAAATTTTACAAATAACAAAAGGAACCAAGTCTAACTCTGTGTGGAAGACTGCACTACAAGCTGTGACCTTTCCGTTTCCAACTTTTATAGTCACTTTTGTTTAATACTGTTGAGCAATGAAATCCAATCCATAGAAATTTTAGAAAAGGTGATATAAGAACCAAACTGGGCTAGAGCCCCTGATCAGACATTTTCTGTTCAAACTAAACAATTTTGATATATGTGTGCAATTTTGAAAACTCTGCCTAGAAAGAACAGCCAAAAATTCATATTCTTTCTATAAATCAAACTTTTGTAAAAGAAGTACTTGAAGATTAAACAACTAAACAAAGTTTTGAAATCCCGATAACATCAAGTAACCAAGGTCAAGAATAAAATAGCTCTGTGCTAAAGAAGTGCTGTGGTCTGAATGTGTCTCTCAAAATTCATATGTTGAAACTTAATTGCCAATGCGATCGTATAAAGATCTGGGGCTTTTACCAGGTGATTAAGTCATGAAGTGGAGCCCTCATGGACGGGATTAATGACCTTATAAAAGGGCTAGAGAAAACTAGCTAGGCTTGTTTTGCCTCTCTGTCTCTTCTGCCATGTGAGGCAGTGTTTCTTATTCTGGAGGAAGCAGCATTCAAGGTACCATCCTGAAATTAGACACCAGGCCCTCATCAGACACCGAGCCAGTCAGTGCCTTCATCTTGGACTTCCCATCCTCCAAAACTGTGAGCAACACATTTATGCTGTTTATAAATGACCCAGTATAGCACGTTTTATTGTAGCAGCAGACGTGGACCAAGACAAGAGGTATAGAAAATCATGTTTGTTTTCACCTGCACTCTCCACTTACTGCTGTTAAATCTAAATCTAAAAACCAGATAGTTCTCTTAGAAAATTATGATGCATGATAATTTTGGTCTCGTCTTACTTTCATGCAAACTATCCTCATATCAATATGTAGCAGAAAAACAGAAGGCAGAGTGGAGATGACGTGAGTTTTTTTATTATTCATATATCATGAACTATTGCTCTTTTTATAATAAAATATGTTTGTGAAGAAAAATTGATATTCTTTGGAAAGAAGATATTTACTGTAATATTTCACTTAAACTACAAAGAACAGTGAATAATGGACAATTCACTAAGAACTATTCTGGTGAATTTAAATAACTACCTTACCTGCTGTGTTATTATTTAATTCATTCTCCATTGATTTATATTAGTCATTTCTTTAACATGCTCATATGCACAAACAGGATGGGCTTATCACATATCTTGAAAGATCACGCAATTCTAGATGACGTTGAAATATGTTAAGGTTAGTACATAAATAGGGATTCCAGACACATTTCCATCATAGTAACAACAAGGAAAGCGTGCATATCTTTTTTCTGTTAAAAAAAACCTGTCTTTTTGCCCTGTGTTTATCATGCCAAAGTGACATAGAGTCAACATGTTAATGTTGATCAAAATCTTCCAAGTAGAGAAATATTTCCATGAAGAAAGATAGCAGTATTAACAGAAATTCTATCAAAAATTAAATGAAGTTTTTCTAAATAGATACTTTTTCTTCCAATTAAGTAATTGTTGTTTATGATGTTTGTTAATAAAATTTCAACTGAGTTTGGAAGAACACTGGTAGAATATACCACAAAAACTTTTAGATTATAGACTGAGAAAACTGTCATAGTTACCACTGCATTTCATTCACTACTGGAGATAGGAGAAAATGCACAATTATTTTTTAGTAGGGAAATTTCTAACCCTCAAATAGACACCTATGTCACGTACTCATATTCACTCTCCATGCTATAATCACTCATGGAATATCTTCTATGTGTTTATCACTTTGCTAAATAACACAGACAATGCAAAATAAGAATGGGAAGAGGCAGGAAAAGCTAATAGCTGGGAAATCGACTGCAATTATGCATGACTGATATAAGTAAAGCTGGTCTTTTTATCTTATGAAGCTTTTCATAACTGTTATAGCCTAGTATGTCTGTAGCTCTCCTGAAATGTACAATTTAGTATTTTAACTGTTTATATTGTGTGTCATATTTTCACTTTATAGCATTGTCACCCCACGGTACAGACTCATTGAAAATAGCATTTTCATTTTTCCTCTGACGCTATTACACTTAGCACAGGGCTGAACACAAATTGCAGATTGTTAGGTTAAACATATACCCCAACCCATCATCAAAGTAAATACAGTAAGTTGAAAATAATTCTACTTTCACTACAGTCTACAGAATATAAAGGTCTTCTAACATAGTTTTTTTTTTTTAACAAATGTCATTGAGGTGCTTTGGTCTGGAAGAAGGCTTCACCAGCATTTGACTGAGTCTCAAAATGGTACAGATCAGAATTGAGTCAGACAGAGATCAAAGAATAAATAGGACTAGAACATTCAGAACAGAGAATTTCTTGGGATTCTTTGGATCCAGGCTGACAAGAAACAAAAAATTTTAAAAATGTGTTGTGCTACCATAAGATTTGAAGTAGCACTTACTCTGAGAATTTCTAAGTAAGAATGGCATAAAGCTACGTTATGTTGGGAGAAGTGGGGTGCTTAATGCCAAAGGAGCATAGCATTTTGCTTAAGGCTGGCACTATGTCAATCGTCCCTGTCAAAGATTGGATGGTGAAGCCAAGCTCCCCCAACCCCACTTGGAACTGTCTCTAGGCTTGCACTTGCTGGTAAGAAAAAGAGTAGGAGCTCTTTTTTCTAGATTTTAAAGATATTCATTATCAGGACAGTTCATAATTTCTTGAACCTCATACTATTGACTTCTTCAGATAAGAATAATATATTATGTAAATAAGCACTGCTTACGATTTCCATTTGGTTTCAAACAAAACATAATCTATATCTTCCAAAATTCTCAGTTATTTTCTATATAATGTCAATAAATATATAAATGCTTTGTTATATAATTTGAATTTAAGTAAGCTAAACCTCCCTAATTATTAAAATTCAGTCTCTGACAGATGCTGACATTTCTCAGTTCATAAACTTGCATGTCATTTAATTTAATATTGATAGCAACCATACAATTAATAAACGGATACCCAAAATCTAAGGAAAGCACTGAAGTTTTACTGGCAAAATCAAAAGTGCATTTTCTTAAGTATGTGAAAATGTAGTTTAATTTCTGTTAATTGTTTGATTCTCTCTGAAATTGTGCCCTGAATTAAATTTCAGACGAAAATCAGTAATTGCTGAATTTCCATAGGCCTTATTATATCTTCTAGAAAACACAAATTACCTTTTTTTTTTTTTACAAAAGAATGATTTAACTTACAGAGAAAAGACTATACTTAGAAAAAGACATCTCTAATAGCAATATCTAGTATTCACATGTATGTTTTTATTTTTTTTATTTCAACATATTATGGGAGTACAAATATTTAGGTTACGTATATTGCACTTGTCCCCCCTCCCCTCCAAGTCAGAGCTTCAAGCGTGTCCATCCCCCCATGGTGCGCATCGCACTCATTATGTATGTATATACCCATCTCTTCCTCCCCTCTCCCATCTGCCCGACGCCCGATAAATGTTATTCCTATATGTGCACTTAGGTGTTGATCAGTGGAACCAATTTGCTGGTGAATACATGTGGTGCTTATTTTTCCATTCTTGGGATACTTCACTTAGTAGAATGGGTTCCAGCTCTACCCAGGAAAATACAAGAAGTGCTATATCACCATTGTTTCTTAAAGCTGAATAGTACTCCATGGTATGCACATACCACATTTTATTAATCCACTCAGGTATTGATGGGCACTTGGGTTGTTTCCACATCTTCGCAATTGTGAATTGTGCCGCTATAAACATTCGAGTGCAGGTGTCTTTAATAATTCAGTTGAGCTCAGCTCATTTTTATTTACTACCCTGCTTTTTTGAAGCCTTCACCACTTTATAAATTTATATACTTAAGTTTATAAATTTTAACCTTCCTTGCATTCTTCTCTAGTAAAGAGAATAGTTTTTGTTGCTGCATATGTATCTGTGCCATCTTTTTCCAATTCATCAAAATCCCATCTGCCAACAAGAGATCCATGTAACTTGGACCAACCTAATTCCATCCCTGCTTTCGGGAGTAGAGCACATGACTGAGGATAAACCTTGTCAGTGAATTTCACTCTCCGGTCAATGTGATTCGTTTATGGAAGGCACATGACTTAATCTAATAGGAGTCAATTTCAGAATTTGTTGTACATTTTGGGATAGAGCTACTCTCCCATATCTGCAGAAAATGAAAGAAGAAATTGTACATACAAGTAGCTGGAGAAAGTATTTTGAGACCGTGAGGGTAATCTTCTATAGCAGAAGACAAAGTAGAGACAAGAAAAAAAAATGTGCCCTATTTTAGTAATGATCCTGGCTCAAGTCTCAGAATAAATGTTTGAACTGAGTTTTCTATTATTGAAACTGACAGCATCCAAACAGACTACCAGCATTATATTTTTTATTCACAGATGAAATGCATTTATGATTTTATTTTAATTGGAACTAAATGCACGTGATGTGTCCTTCTGTAATTGCATGAATTGCTAAGCACTAGAGCTCCTTAGCTAAGATTAGAAATTAGCTCTCTTGATTTTCAGTGTAAATCAGCATTTTTACCTACCTCAGCATTTCCCCAGTTGATGTCCCTCAAAACACCTCTGCTAGTTAATAGGTTTTCCATGGAAATATCCTTTGTGCTTGGATAAATTTGAACGTTTTATTCCACAGTTTTAAGCATATTTAAGGGTGTTTCCTTTCTGTGTACATCTCATAGACTTTGATACAGTAGCATACTAAATAAATCCATAGCGAGATTAGGTTCGACATTTCCCAGTCTTTGTGAATACCAAATTTTTTAAGGTACCGTTACTAATGTCTTTAGATCAGGGCTCCAAAAAACAAAACGTTGATAGCCTCAGCCCTCCCTCAATGCTTTATACTGCCTTTTAAAGGATAGGGAATTACTGTATAAATTTCTTGCCTTTAATAGTTTTATTTTGTGTGATTTTGATGTTTCAAGGGACATTGTTTTGCTATGTGATCTGCCTGTAGTAATGAGCTGTGCTATAGCAGGGCTCGATATATATTTTTATATTGTACAATAAAATTTACCTAAATTTAAATATCTTTAATGTGTTTGTTCTTTGCTAGGCAAATGTTGGAGGTGTTTATTCAAAGATAGCTTTGGAAAAAAGTATACAGTAGTTATATATGTTCGTCAAATTGTTATTGCCCTCAATACTGGTGGGTGGACAGTAGAGGAAGCAGAATAATAATAACACGACATGAAGGATCTAGAGAAGATTCCCCATCACTGCATCATTTAACCAGTTACTATCAGAGGGTTGAGTCTGGAAATACGGAGGTGATTTTAAGGTGGAACAGATAATTTTAAACCAGAACAAATTTTACCATATTCTTTTTAAATGTCATGTTTAGTTTAGAGAGAAAGGAAAAAAAGTGGACATTCTAGTGAGCTTCTTCAATCAGTTTCCATTAATTACTTATTCTACTATCTAACATGTAGGAGATATAAAAAATTATGCCATTTTCACCATGCTCTTGAGGATTTTAAGTTATATTTACATAAAGAGACTGATATTCACAAAACCATTAGAGATAAATATCTAGTTACTAAGGGCTATGGAAATACAAGAAATAATAAAAAAAAATACTATGAACTTGTGTAGTTAGAAAATCTTCCCAGAGGCACAACATAGACTGAGCACTGAAAATCTTATATAGCATCTGGAGAGATGGAGGAATGATCACCTTTCAAAGGGGAAAACTTTCTAGATATTTTGAAGCATGGTAGGTATCATTAATTCATCAGCCATTTTACTTGCATGTATTAAATGTGAAGAGCACCTATATGATGCATATTCTTCACTTAAAAGCTGTTACTATTGACTCATATCAGGCAAATTTCTGTGAAAATTGACTTGCTCATCAATCTTATGATTGATTCTAAGCCATAAAATAAAAGAGAAAAAATAATTCTAGTGTCAAGAAGATAGACACATACCATAAAAATTCTTTACTGAGCTATTACTAGCTTCTGATCATAGTTGGGAGAATTCAACAATGATAATTATTTATAAAGCAAAATTCACAGACCATTTAAAGAATACGTGGAACTTTCAGCCAGTCTCCTCAAAAGTAGAATTTTTCTATTGAACAAATATATTTTGAAAATCTACTATATGTCAGCTGCTTAAGCAAGCAAAGAAAATTCTAGCTTACTGACAGAGAGGAAGAGAAAAATTTGCCACTGTAGCAGTCCTGGGACAAATTAACTTGAAGTTTTCTCAACTCTGGAATGTGTAGGAGATTTCAAAGCAACCTGGAACTGTGCTTAAATTACCTTCTTTCCTTTCCGTGTGGCATATATTTCTACATAAAAGAGAAAATACGATTATTAGGTTGTTTTGGCACCATAGAATATGAAATATATTTTGAAATTTGGAGGCAGCACATTCAAGCTGCTCATCTGAAATGCAACAGAACACTCTCTTGCTTTGCCATGTATGTTAAACAGAGACCTCAGCTTATTTAATAGCTGGCTCTACTCTATCAGAGTATGCTTCTGCTGTGGGAAATACAGATGATAGATCTTCCTGGGCATGGAGGTTATCTCAGATTGGGTGGCTTCAGCAGAGTTTTTTGTGTAGTAATTATGTTGAGAAAAACAAAAACAAAACAATCAAATAAAAACAAAAACACATTCACTCCTCCAATGAGCCAGAAGTAGAGCCTTGGGCACAAGGGGAACGGTGAGGAAAATAAGGACAAGTGTCATGAGGTTTAAGCAAATGTTTTATTAGAAGAAGTGTTAGAAGGTCATGTGGCAATGTGACTGGATGAAGGAAATGACAGGAGGAAGGCACAATGATGAAAAGTCTAACAAAAGAAATGTGACCTTTGGTAAACATTGTGCTTGGCTTCTTAACATTCAGGTTTCCCCTTCGTTATTGATTAGCAACCTGAGAAGCAGTTGGATGGATTGATCCAAGAAAATAGGTCGATCAAGATAGTTTCATCCCCTTAACAATCATGTTTCAGAAACTGCGTGATTGACTTTGGAAGGGGCATGTTACCCCAATCAAACTATAAAATATAAGAAGAAATTTGCTGGAAAATTCCGGGGAAAATTTCCTCTTTCTCAAGTGGTAGCCACAGGAATAGATGGTCTGTGTTTCTCTGGCCATGATTTTGCCATGCACAAGACTGTATGCAAGACTTTTACTGCTATTTTTTGCTAGCTTCTAAATAAAGTTATACCAGGAGGAGCATAAAGTCAAGAGAACTGCTAGCAAAAGGAAGCCAGAGTTGTTGGATTAAGTCATCTCAAAGGCCTGCCCTAACTTGTACTCTCAAGGTTTTCTTACCACTTAATAATAGCAGAGGTATGTTTTTTCCATTATTTCAGCTGGAATACTCTTTGCTGAAATAAAGCCCACATAGAAAAATCCATTCTATTTCCCCCGAACCTTAATGCTAATACTCAAAGGTTAATAGGGCAAATGATTATAGTATTCACAAAAATCATAACTTAAAGAAACATTTTATTTAAATTGGAATAAAATTTTTTTTTAGAGTAGTATAATTCCTTTGGAACTCTCATCAAGCCATTCTTTATTTCCTCCTTGTCACCGAGAGCAGTGCTTTGCAAATATTAACAAGCAAACAAATTGATCAGGGCGGAACTTGAGATTCTCCACTTCCAACAAGCTCTGGGTGATGTTGATGCAGTTGTTCCATGGACTACGCTTTGAGTTTCAAGGATGAAGCAGACAACAGACTTAAACCTTCTGCAGATAGTAAGATCAGCAAATATGAGCAATTATTGGACTTTGACCATGTATTGCATTCTGTTTAAAAAAACCCAATGAATATATTTATATAGAATTCAATTCTAAACAGATTTCTATATTACACATTCATCACCATCTCACTTATTAAAAAAAAATCTCATCTCACAAATTTCTAATGCATTATGGGAAGGATAGAGTGCTGGAGGGAAACTTCCTTATTAAATTTTCTTTTCTTTCTTTCTTTCTTTCTTTCTTTCTTTCTTTCTTTCTTTCTTTCTTTCTTTCTTTCTTTCTTTCTTTCTTTCTTTCTGAAATAAATTGACTATGAAAAAAATGAAAAAAGTCATTGACGTATAAATTGGACAAAATAAATAATCCCGAGATACTTACACAGATTTATATGAAGAAGCGATGTGTATAAGACGGTTACTCAAATAGCTAAGCATATTTTTCCAGATAGGTTTAACTAGCCTTCACCCAAATACTTTAATGTCCTAATTAGTTGTCAACATATTCTAGACTCTCTTTAATTATTTGCATTGTTCTTTTTTTTTCTTTCTTGAACAAAACAGTATTTGAATTTTGTGCTAATGTGAAAAAAAACTACATGAAAATGGAGAAATTTTATAAATATGTAATTTTTGTGATATGTTCCAAATGAACAGTCTATATTCTGCAATGTTTTTCTTCTTCTACATTTGAGGGAAGTGACATATAATGAATCCAAGATTATTATATGGTACCACATTTTGAGAAATGCAAGAGAGGAATCCATTTTTTTTTGGCTGCATTCACACTTGTGCAAATGTAAAATATGTAGGTACATTGTAAACATTGATTTAAAAATACTTTATTGACTACCTACTTATATTAGTTGGGGTAACTAGCTGCTATAACACCTTAAACAAATATATCTTAATACAATAGAGACTTATTATCAACCATTTTTTCCAGTGAGTTCCCTTCTGACAAGAGGGTAGCTCAGCTCCAGGTTATGTTTTAGGAACTCAGACTTCTTTCATATTTTGGCTTCTCCTTTCTTTAATTCTTTTTTGGAATTCTGTACATTCAGCTAGTGGAAGGCAAAAGTGAGAGTAGAAGATACCAAGTTGTTAAAAGCCCTGATCTAGAAGTGATGTATCATCTTTGCTGAAATGTCACTGTTGATAATTAGTCACATGCATTATAGGGGAGCTGGGAAACATAGTCTACAGCTGGGCAGCTCTATCCTTATAACAACTCAACAATAAGGAAGGAGAAGCACAGATTTTGACAGACAGTCATTTCTGCTCTAATACTACATACCGGACCTGTCAGCTAGATCAGGTGAGTAACCAGAAAGGTGAGTCAGATATTGAGAATTACTATCTAATGAGGTAAACAGTACTAAAATTAAGAAAAATATAGTCCAGTCTTGTAAGTATGAGGAGCTTAAGGCAGCTAGAAAACAATGTTTCATCAGAAAATTTGCTTTATGGATAGCTAATTTTGTTAACATTAGAAGAAAAACAGTAGGTTTGGAAGAAAGAAGACTCAGGAGGAAGTTGCTTATGTAAGCCTTGTCAAGAGCTTGAAGTAGGATATTGACAGTGTGAAGAGGAAGAAGATCCAAGAGACATTTATTCAGAAATTTGTTTTTAAACAGCCATTTATAATAAAAGAAGAAGGTACAATATGGCATGATTTAGTGCTGACCTTGGGAAACTGGATGGATTATGACATACACTACTCCAGGGAATTAAGGAGTCACTGTAGAACTGGAGTGGCTGAATTTTAATCAGTTCACTTAGGAACACTCAGTAAAGGTATATGAAAGCTAGCTACGCTTTTATTCATTTAGCTCACAAGTATAGTCAGAGATTGAGATAAAGAGAGAGGATCCAACAGTAGAAAAACGGTAGCTAAAGGGAAGAAGATAGCTGAAATTGTAAGGAAGTGCATGCATATCTAGAAAAGAAGATGACTAAGCCCAAATCTAAAATTTGGGTGACAAATATAAATGACATAGAATCAGAAATACATTAGCTTTACTATAATTGATTTAGCTTTACTATAAATGATTAAAGTAAAATAGATCAAGTCAGTCTTTAGAGAAGTAAATATAGTTGAATGAGTTTTCAACAATTCTTAATGTTTTATGGATCATACACATCGTGATGGTTAATTTTATGTGTCAGCTTGACTAAGCCAAGGGATATCCAGATAGATGACTAAGCATCATTTCTGAGTATGTCTGTGAAGATGTTTCCAGAAGACATTAGCATTTAAGTTAGTAGACTGAGTAAGGAAGATTATCCTCCCAAATATATGTGAGCATCATCTGATTTGATGAGGCCACAAATAGAACAAAATGCAAAGGATGGTTGATTTTTTTCCCTCTGTCTGACTGATTGAGCTGGAATATCAGTCTTCTGCCTTTGGACCGGGACCATCAGTCCTCTGATTTTCAGGCCTTTGGACTTGGATTGGAATTACAACATTAGCTTTCCCAGGTCTCCAGCTTGTGGATGAAGATCGTGGGACTTCTCAGCCTCCATGATCATGTGAGCCAATTCCTCATAATAAATTTCTTCACATATATACACACTCATAGGTTCTGTATTTTTGGAGAACCTTCACCCATACAGACATTTAATAATCAATGAAAGTCTTATCTCTTCTCTTAAAATATGCACATACACACATACACATGAATCATTCCAATGAATTTCAGAATTTCAGAATTTCATAGACCCTGAAAAGCCGTACATGGCACATGAATTCCAGCTTAAGAATTCTAGCACTGTGTCCCTAAAGGGCTTAGACTATAAAATAGTAAGCTTAAACAACATCACTGACTTGCTTCTCTTAAAGCAAGGAAAGTCCTGAATATGTTTTTGACAAGTTGAAAACTTTAAAAGGTGATACTATTAACTCACGGCATTGATATAAAACCTTTTCATCAGAAAATTCAAGAATATAATGGAATTCAGATTTCTTAATTTCACTTACTTTAATTTTCTCTTTTTTAGGGAAACCCTGAAATATTATGAGGAAGAAATATATTTTATGTTGATTTTTTTAGAGACAGACGTGTTACCTTCTACTTCTTTTAGAATGACATTGTCAGATTCATTACTGTTTTCATTTCATGCTTGGCTTGTTTATAAAATCCTTCATAAAATGTACTGACTTTTTTCCTTTACATTTTCTATTAGTAACATTTGACTTCAGCTTCTAGTTTTCTGATTATTTCTAATGGAAATTTGTAAAATGATCTTAGAATGGATTGTTTGTTTGTGCTCATTTAAAAAACTTTACTGTAAAAAATAATGTCAACAATACCCAACACAGGCAAAGATAACCTCTATTAATGACGGAGCCAGGAAAAAAATAAAAGAGAATCAGAGAATTAGATCTATTTAAGTCAGGCTGATAAAGCATTTTCTGCCTTGTGCTTTTTTTTTTGTCTGGTTTTAGAAGACTAGAAGACTAAAGTATCTGATATTTTTTAATTTTTAACAGAAATATATTCTTTTGATTAATTTTTACTTTTTAATTTGTATCATTCATTGCTAGAGATTACAGGATATAGATTAATATATCTAAGTCTTTTCTTGAAAGCTAACTTGTTTACTATATATTGTAGGTTATTGTAAATAATTAGTAAGAGCATCAACTTTAGAACATCAGCTACTTCCAATTCCTGATCATTTTTTCTTCTCAGTGAGTAAAATTTGTTATTTATTTTCATTTATTTTATTTTGTTTTTGTTTTTTATCAATAGTTACTCTACGTGAACAAGTGATTATTGCACACCTTCACGTCGGAGTGGCCAGCACTTGGAGTCACAAAGAGAGAATTAGTTGTAACACTCCATGAAGTTTATTATTCCATGCTTAAACCCCAAAGGCAAGATCTCATTTATACTCCACCCACAAGCAGAACAAATAAGTTCTTGTTGTCAAAGATCATTCATATAGTTATTATTTTATTCAGCTCACTTTTATTAAATGTTTATTGTGCACTAGGAACGATGTTGGGAACTGAGAAGTAACTAGACAAGGTAACACATACTAAACACTGAAAAAAATGTAAAGAAACTCTTCGTTCCTCGTTATAATACAAACCCAGATTTTATTACTCATTTATTCAACCACTAGGTATTAAACCCCTTTTACCTGAATTGCTGTCCCTTCCCATAAGCCCACTCAGTCAATGTTCAGCCTCCTGGCTCTAAGCTGGCTGGATTTCCCTTCATGGTAGCAATCTTGCACTTTGGGAGGAATCCCGTTTAATGGAAAAATGGCAAGTGGGCCATTTTAAAAATGCAAAAGGACATCTCTCTACATACCTGTCTTGGTGACAATTCCTCACCACAGAAATCACACTAAACTTATTAAACAATGGTATTGGAAAGAGAATTAAGTAAGTAATGGGAGTTTTAAGTCTTTCAAATTGAGACAAAGTTTTAAAGGAAAGACTGAACACAGGAGGGAGATCAAGTCTGTTTTACACCCGATTCCACGTCTCAACCCTGCTCCCAGTATACACCGCTCCTGAGGAGGAAGGCTGCTGACAGATGCAGCAAAGCCAAGGACGGAATTTGCCCATGTGTTGAAAGAGGGTAAGAGGTATTTATGTGTGCAGAAGAAAGAGGTTAAAAGCTCTGAGTTTCTCATGGCGTTTTCTTTCAGGATTTTTTTTCTCTAGGGGTAGCTGGAAAATTTCTATCTAGGTGTCCATTCCATTTTCCTGTTACTGCAGATGCTGGAAAACTAAAATTATCCATAGTAGCAGCTAGGATTCTAAACACAAATTTCGTTTCATCAATTATATTACATGCATTCGAGTGAGATTGGAAAATAGGAATGGGAGCTGCTATTCTTTTGATTGTTTTCCGCTGGCTGTGGAGAGGTGAATATGTAGTTTACTTTCCATAGGCCTACCTGGTATAGGCAGTAGGTCCCCCTACAGCTCCCTACGGAGCTTGAGCAGTGGGCAAAATCTCATTAAGTAGTAAGCTGGCATTGTACTGAGTGTATGTTTGTTCTTCAAGGACTGAGTGGAATGGATTATAGTTATACCAGGTGGTTGGACAAAGCATAATTCACTGGGTATTGGGATCCTGCACACTCCCTTCCACCCCAGAGCACCACCTCCTTCTTTTGTGCTGCTTTCTCATCTCTATTATTATACTTTTTGGATAAGTAGATGGCTATAGACTAGAATCTGAACTCCTTGAGGGCAAAGGTGAAGATTTTACATATATTTGCATCCATGACGCTGTGACAAACACATAGCAGGGCTCATAAATTATCGAGTGGTCAATAAGTGAATTAATGAATATTATGCACCAGAATTTTTTGTTTTGATAGTTCTTCAAACTGCTTATAGTTTTGTCTAAGTCTTTTACTTGTCATTCCTAAATATGCATGAGTATAAGGGTAGGAGTAGGAAAAGTATTTTTAGGTAGCTATTACAGTATGAATTAGTTAATATGAAGAACAATAAGAATGTAGTAATTTTTCAGTTTATGTCTATTAATTTAGTTGGGATTGTGACAAAGTGTGGGTCAGAACGAGAAAGGAGATGCAGGCCTTGGAACTATAGAATCCTACTTACTTTTCATTTCCAGACTTTTACATTTTTACCTACCCACAGAAATTTTATTTATTTATTTTGACTATGTATTTAATGCACCACTTATTTCTGTGTTCTAAATTTCCTTAAGTTCACGTTTCCTATTTTTGAAAGTGATTTAAATTCAGAACACAGGGTTGAATAGGCCAATGGGTTACAAATTCATGTGACTCATCACTACTTTCTTGTTTGTGATATATCTCTCCTTCACAGCCTGAACTTATACAGGCTACAGCATAAAAGTTGAATTGATATTAAGTTTTTGATCACTGCATGTCTCATTTTGTGGCTCAAGAATCTGAAGCAGTTAAGCTTACATATTCTGAGTAGAGGCCAGAAAGCATAACACCTTCAAAGAAATATATTAATATACAAATGTATATTTTTCTTCTCTAAAAGCATTCCATATTCCATGAGAGTAATCTCACCATTTCCCAAATTGGAAAATAGCAGGGCTTAACGATCGTTGTTTGAACAAGCAATACAAATTCATTTCATATCCCATTTTTTGGCATCTATCCTAGAGGACAATAGGAAAACTTGAATATACAGATTGTACCTTTTTATTTTTTTCTTTCCAAGTAGAACCCATGTTTCACCAGACATGTAAAAGGTCACATTATTGGTAATAAAAGACCATCGCTGTCTCCATTTGTAAATGCCAATCAATAGAAATTCAGAAACTCTAATTTGCTCCTAACCAATTTTAGAAGATCCCGGGGAGACTGTCACATTTACTGTCCAACATACTGCTCTATTACACATTCGTATATGCTTTTCAAAATGACCTAAAAATAATTGCTCTGAAGTGAGTAGTTTGATATTATTCTCCTCTTCATGTATTACACATTTTAAAAAGCATATTTTAGTAATATAGAAAAAGATACAATTTTGTGGTTTTTTTTTTTTTTAAATATTTTTTATGTACCAGGATTTTAAGAGAGGTCCTGGACAGGGCTAGAGACCAGAGGTTAATATTTAAAACAACTTTTCTGCTGATCCTTGTCTTTGGACAAAGGATCCCAAGCCTTTTTTCCCTTTTGATGCGGATAGCTTGGTGCACCGTACAGATGGGTGCCCGGGAAGGCAGCTTCAGGGCATCCCGACAGGGCTTATGTGGAGGGGATATACCCGACACCAGGCTTGGCTGCCTCCATCTCATTGGAATGAATTTATTCTCTAAATTACTCATGTGGAAACTGACTTTTTTCCTTGATGATATAATCATTTGCAATCTCAGTTTCTAATTCATTGGAATACTAATGAAACAATATTCTGATATGAATAATATCTGTTTTAGTGTCCTTAATGTTGTTTTTACTCACATTGTGATTGTGTAGTTAAATGACTTCCTCAGTCTTCATAAATCTAGCATAATAGAAGATTTTTCCCCTTTTTATATGCGTTAAAAATAACTCCTTACCGTGGCTCCAAGTAATTCGGCTAAGTTGGAGGTAAAATGGATATTAACAGTCTATGTGCTACACAACTTCAGCTCCATAAGTAAGATGCATATGAAAAGGATTGGAATGAGCAAAACTCTGGGGCTTAATAGAGATATAGCATAGATACTGCACCATTTAAGTGGAACAGAGTTCCTGCTTTCCAACTCGAATTCTCATAGAATTGTAGTTCTTTTTAATGACCACGTGATTTGGTAGGTAAAACACCTCTCCTTCTCACAGGAAAAAGCTGAAGACTCGTTTCTAACTTGAACAAAAAGTTTAAAGTCAAAAGATGCCTTAGGGTAAGAATACTTGAATATATTTCTGATCATAAGTTAAACATGTACTGATTTTCTCACTTTATGCCTGATGTCATACGTGTTTAGATGTACTCTTTTCCCACACGTCTCTAAAACTTCAATGCATCCACATTTTATTTGCATAAATGCTGAAATTCTGGGTGCGTGTTAGTGGACACAGAACATGGAGCTTTTGAGTTAGATGAATTCTCAATGATCATTTAACTTGATCTCATCATTTTATAGCACAAAAATTGTGCTGAGATAGAGGATGATATGTCCTCAAGGTTAAACTAGTTTTGTAGTAGAACTTACATTTGAACTCAGATCTATGACATCCCGATCACCTATAATCCTCCTTGTGCTCTACACCTTGGAATCTATGACTTGTCAGAACTGTGCAAATTGAAAGAAAAAATATGTACATAAAATTATCTATATCATTTTTCTGCAAATGAAAGGTGTTGGAATGGAGAAATGTTAGAAAAGAAGGAAAAAGTATGACTTGTGGCCCAAAAAATCTAATGAACAACAATTTGAGAAATTTACTGTATTTGTTTACAGAATTATCACAATCTTACACATAGATTTAAAAGCAATTAATTCATTAAGTCTGTTTCTACATTTTTCTCATGTTCAAATATTTTTATATTTTCTCTTAGTCCTTAGAGCATGGGTGAGAAGCTTTTCATGTTGGAAGGCCATATTAATTTAGCTGTAATGTAATAAGGCTGAATTCAAGAAATTTCAATTAGATACACTTAAAAATGTACATTATTTTATAAAAATCTAGCTACTATGTACTTAATAATTTCCAAAAAATGAAAACTATTTGTTAATTTTAAAGTTAACTAACCTTTTAATGACGTTGTTGTGTCTGCTTTTGGTTGGAAAGCATTTGGACATTTGGTTGCAGCATGGAGGTCTGAAGTTCCAGTTGATCCTCTATGTGGGTATCAGTCATTTGTGACCTTAGGGTATCATGATTTGGGTTAGGGAGGAGAATGTAGATTCACAGCAATAAATGGTTGAAAAGCAAGAAGCATTTTTCAAGCATGTTGCCAAAGGCACGGGTATTCTACTTCATTTCTCCATATTTCAATTGGATGTTTCTTAGCATCAAACAATGGCTTTAAAATGTCATCTACTGAGAGCTCTATCAGTTCCACCTGTAGTTCTCTAGGTGCCTTGGTGATATCAACTAAGTAAGGCACAGACACTAATTTGCGTGTGACATCATGATTCTTAAAGTCAGTGAAACTTTCATTGTATTCTCCAATTAATAGGTCTATAACAGCTGTGTATTCTTCAAATTATTTGCATATATCATCCTTCTCATCAATGACCTTTGCTAACTGGGGAAAATGTTCATCCTAAATTTCCTTTTGAAGAAGTGCTTTGAAAAAAGGTGACTCTTCAAAATGCTTGGATTTTTTTTTCTTTTATTTCAGCATAATATGGGGGTACAGATGTTTAGGTTACGTATGTTGCCCTTGGTCCCCCCGCCCAAGTCCAAGTTTCAAATATGTCCATCCTTCGGGTGGTGTGCATTGCACTACTTGTGTATACAAATACCCGTCCCCTCCTCCCTCCTCCCCCCTCCTCCCGCCGCCCTCCCCCTTCCCCAGCATCCAATAGAT
>NW_012146412.1:4468271-4479548 GCF_000956105.1 Propithecus coquereli
GACAACAAAAAAAGAAAACTACAGACCAATATTCCTCATGAATATAGATGCAAAAATCCTCAACAAAATTTTAGCAAATAGAATTCAGCAGCACATCAAAAAAATAATTCACCATGACCAGGTGGGCTTTATTCCAGGGATGCAAGGCTGGTTTAACATACACAAATCTATAAATGCAATTCGCCACATAAATGAAAGCAAGAACAAAATGCTTGGATTTTTTGCCACATATCATATATAGACTTAGTTTTCCCTTGCAAAGAAATATTCAAGTCATTTTGATTTGACATGTATCACACAGAAAAGCTGCATTCCTATGGAAACATTATTTCAACAATTCACACTGCTGATTCAGTTCTTCATAAAATTTAACCATGTGTTCTCACAGAGGTAAAATTTTGCCTAACACCTGTCCCTGAAATAGCCAACGCACTTTAGAATGATACAGGAAATCCACACTGAATACCTCATCCTTTAACTTTAGCATGTTATGAAACTGACAATGCCATGTTGCATTTACACAAATATAGTTAAAAGTATTTATAACTTGTTGCAAAGTATCACTTAAAATAGTAGCTTTAGCACAGAGATTTTGCTGATGCAAGATACAATGAAAAGAAATGAGAGCATCTGGATCTGTTAACTCTTTTTTTATATGTGCAACAAACCCTTCATGTTTTCCTATCATGGAAGGTGCACCGTCTGTACATACCCTCACTAAATTTACTGAATTCAGTCCAACTTCATGACATTTATCTTGAAAGTTGTTGAAGGTATCTATTCCCTGTTTTCTGTTCTCAAGAGTGTCCAAAGAGAGTAACTCTTTGTATTAATAGCAAAGAAAATCTTCTGTTATGACCCAAATGAAGTATAAAACCTTTATTGAGTCAGTGGTATCAGTTGATTCATCTAAAGTGATTGAATAGTATATATTTTCCTTTTGAAATATTGCCTGAAGTTGTTCTGTTAAGTTGAAGGCTAATTCATACTGTTAATCACTTATGATTCTCCTAGAAAGAGGCAGTTGCTTGTACTTTGAAATTTTACCAGGGTCTAAGCATCCTACAACTTTGACAATGCATTCTTTCACAGTTTCTGCAACACTGAATGGCTTCCCTTGTTTCCCAAGTATATGAGCTACTTTATAAGTTGTTTCAGTGGTATATTTCCTGGCCTTACTGCTCCTTGAAAGACTTGTCTTTGCTTTTACTTTTCATCTTTTAATTTCTGCAGACTACCTTTTGTGCCTCTTCTTCTAACTTAAAATATTTGTGGTCCTTATGAGGGTTATAATGTTGATGAGCATTGAATTTCTTTCATGTTGGTATTGCAGTGTCACAAAGCAAGCAAATCATCTTATCTTTGGCAGAAACAAGATAATATTGCAATTCCCAGTCCTCATTAAAAATCTGTTTTCTTCCTTTGGTGTTCTCTTGGTCTTCTTTGACATGGTGGGCTGTTAAGCAGACAGAATTAAAAAGTACTGTCGACCTGTGCAACTATTCATAAATTCCACTTCAAACAGAAACAAGTACACCGTTGTCAAAAGCTGATAACAGACTGGCGTACTCGACCCTCATAAATTTGCACCACCTAACCTTGTGCACTAGGTGGCGCCAATCAGGTGGGGGAAGTTAGAACTAAATCATGAGCATGGCAGCTGTCAATTTAGACCTATGGCTTACTAAAGTTCTAATTGTGCTAATCTGGGAGGATTATTTCATTGAAACTTATTTTATTTTTTGGTATTTTAAATGCATTCATTTTAAAAATAAAATAAAAATATAAAATACAAAAAGAAGGTATTAATAAAAATAAAAAATAAAAGGATTTGTTCTGTAAAATTTAGATTCAGTCAAAAGGCTGCACTTAAGGACCTAGAAAGCCACATGTGGCCTTAAGGCCGCAGGTTTCCCACTCCTGCCTTAGAGTATAGAAATTGAGTGGAAAATGATGACTTTGAGTCCAAAATGAAAAAAAGTAAAACTCACTGTGTGCTTTTATAACATATATTGTTTGGGACATGACATTCATTGAAAGGTTGAAAAATATGTAGGCTGTAAATATTTCCTTCTTCAAATTAATCTATTTATTATCTGTATGCAAAATAACCTATTCCACTCATTCTTTGTCCTATGACTTTATTTTGATTTCCATCTTTTTTCCTTTTCCCACAGCATTTTTGCTTTAGAACCTTTCACTGTAAAAGAAAAAAGCTAATCAAATGTATAAAATGTTTTAAGTGATTAGCAGAGAAGGCAACTATCTGTCTAGAAATAAATATTGCCATCTTTTATATACAAAGAAGACAATACACTGGGCCTGGCGCGGTGGCTCACTCCTGTAATCCTAGCTCTCTGGGAGGCCGAGGCGGGCGGATTGTTTGAGCTTAGGAGTTTGAGACCAGCCTGAGCAAGAGTGAGACCCCGTCTCTACTAAAAATAGAAAGAAATTAATCGGGCAACTAAAAATATATAGAAAAAATTAGCCGGGCATGGTGGCACATGCCTGTAGTCCCAGCTACTCGGGAGGCTGAGGCAGGAGGATCGCTTGAGCCAGGAGTTTGAGGTTGCTGTGAGCGAGCATGACACCCCGGCACTCTAGCCTGGGCAACACAGTGAGACTCTGTCTCAAAAAAAAAAAAAAAAGAAGAAGACAATACACTGATTGTAGGATTTCGCCAATGGTAGGAAACCAAAAAAATGAATGTGATTCTCCCAGTTCAAATTGTCCACAGTACTCTAATTTAACGCAATATCTGTGCTTAACTAATGAGTACAGATGGTGATGTTGGAAATCAAATTTTCAGTTTGTGTGTCTTCTACCTGCTAAAGATTGAATATAAGCAAATATCACTTGTAATTATAGAATCCCTGTTATAATACTCAGTTATTCTGGTTCTGTTTGCAGCCCTACGGTTGACAGCTACACACAGGACACCCTGAGACATGTCATTCTTTAGCAGTATTTACTGAACATGATTTACTGATAGGTAATGCTAAAGGAGGACATTTCACATACAACTATGAGCTTCAGGTCTTTATCGCATATTGAAATTAAGGAATTCTAAATTTGTAGACAGCCAAATTTATTCTCCAATACATGAATAATTGATTATATGACTTTGTCAGTGATATTTCCTTTAAATATTTCAGTCTTTGTTGAGACCTCTATGTACAAAGAAGTTCTGTGAAATAAGTATATGAGTTTATTCATCTTTGAGGATTTATTACTAATCTACAGATGCAAAGGAACTAACATCAGGCTATGGCTATTAAATTTTTAGAAATACTACCAACACAGTAAGATTTCCTGACCTTGCAGGCTAATAAAATGTTTTAATGTATCAGAATCAGCAGAGCATGTGGGCGGATAAGTCACTGAGCTAATTAGTCATCCCTCTCCCAAGAGCTGCGTATGACTTTGTGGGGTGTGTTCAGAATTACAAGTAAATTGACATTGTTGCGGCAGAGAAGCATCATTTCTGAGTCATTTTCATAACTCTGCCACCTTGACTTTCCAATAAAATCCTCCAAGTTTATAACTCTTATACATTGCAAAGAAGGAATGTAACAGGGAGAAAATTGATGCCACACATAATCATATGATAACTATAGTATACTCACTTTAAAAATCAGAATAGATTACTGAGTGATGGAAATAAAGGTGCAAATATGTCATTCATGTACATAAATGAACAAAGGTGAATAAGTCGCTTTTATTAGAATTGACTCAAAGCTATTTTGCTGACGTTTTTGCTTCTTTTCTACCCTTATTGTTTTAGGATGTTTTAGGGACAGTTGAATAAAACAAACAAACAAACAAACAAACAAAAACAGCAAACTTGATATATAGCCAGAAACAGTTGGGATTGAGTTTCAGGCAGATCTTTGTATGAAAGTAGCAGAGAGAACTCTCATGGCTATCCTTGGGAATTCTTTTAAGGAGCAGATAAAAAACAGTCATAATATCACAAATAAGTATTATATTTCAGTTAATTTTTACATATACATTTTATAAGCTCTTTCACAAACATTGCCACTTCGGATGCTCTGAGTGAGCAAACCTATAAGGCCAGGCAACAACTATTATTATTATTACAATTTTATAGATGGAAAACGAGATACAGATAGAGAAAGTCAATTGCTAAGATTATATGCTTGAAATAGTCAGAGCCAAATACACCTAATGATACCAGCTTCACAAGATTCATGGCTACATGAAGAGTTGAGAATTAAAAGGGGGATGGAAAGATTGCAAAAAAGAGGGGTGAAAGAAACAGTTCCCCATGATTAATACTTTCCTTCTCTCCTGCCTACTCAACTCTTTCAGTCCCTTCATCTTTTAAACAAGGCAAACTTTGACCCTAAAATTCATTTCCTTGGCTCTACTTTTTCTACCATCTGACCCATTCCTCCTCTTCAATTTCAAACATCTGAAAGGAACAACAACTTTCACTTTCTTGCCAATAATTCCCTTTGTAGACATTTAAAACCTGGCTCCTGCCTCTCATTATGCTGGAATTGCTCTCATGACAGTCACCAGTGTTTATTTCTAACTCCAATATTTTGTTCTCAGTAATTCCTCATTGCTCCTTGAGCTCTCAGCAACATTTAGAACTCCTGGAAACTTGCTTACTTAAACTGTTTCTCTCTGGACTTAAATGACACTGCAAGCCTCAGGAAGAGAGAGCATTTTTCAGTTCCCACTTCTGGCTCTTCTTCTCCTAAGTCTTTAAATGAGACCTTAAGTTTCTTTCTTTGGCTTTTTTTTCCCCATTTGTCAAGCTCATATATTCTTTGGGCCAAACATCATCTTCCTGGGTTATTCCAAATTTCTTTCCTTATCCATTTATCTCTTGAGCAACTGGCTCATATTTCCAACTATCTGCTAGACATCTTCATAAAAACTCAGTTTAACTAAAGCTAAACTTATTGTCTTATTCTTCAAGGCTATCTCAATTACTATTCCACAATCCACTTCATCACCTAGATCAAAGAGAAGGTAAAAAAAAAAATAAGAAAACACACTTGTCATGAAATCCTTTCTTCAATGTAAGCTTTTATCATTTCCTTTTGATTATATTTCTGCCCTTTTTCATCCGTTTTTTTTTTTCTATTCAATTTCTACTATCATTTCCCTATGTCAGATCTTCCACTTAGAGTACTGAACTTCTCTGTTGCCTTAGTGTTTCAAGGACGAAAAAGGATTTGTATTATTAATAGTATAGTAGCTTATCACTGTTGTGAGATTAAATAAATTGATACCCACAGAATACTTAGACCAGAGCCTGGTCTAGAACAATTGCTTAATAAATGTTAGCTTTGGCTGTCACCCCTCATCCTTTTCCTCCTCTTCCCCTTCCTCTTCCTCCTCCTCCTCCTTCTCCCCATCTTCCTGATACTACTACTACTACTACTACTGCTACTACTACCAGTACTACTTCTATTACTATTTCTACTACTACTAGGACTGGCTACATAATTTATGGATCCTATTGCAAAATCAAACTATGTGTGTGTGGCTGGGGGTGGGAGTGGGGGTTCATTCAACAGGGAGAAAAAAATGATTAAATAAGTTTGCACTGACTATTATGTTCTTAACTACATTTCCAAGGTGAGTTTCTGTTTTGTATATGACTGAGCAGTGTTGAAGATAAATTGTTCACTACCTGGTTGTTAAAAGTGTGAGACAGATTTCATTCAGACTACTGCTGTAGGAGAGGGAGACATCTGTGTAAACTGGGTTCAACTCCACTGAAACAAATGTGGGAGACTTTTTAAATGCTGGGCTGTTCAAAGGGACAAATATTAAATGGGTTAAAGGAGACTTGGTCAATGTGATAAGCCATCTGAGTTTGTTAACTGATACTTACCTGGAGAAGAAGCAAACTTTTTATATCTTTAGAATAGGAAATAGTTCTGCAAATCGGAGCAAGATGCCCAGCAAAGTTAGGCTCTTACTTTCCCAGAGGACATGGGAGACAGGAAAGCTATCTCCCTGGGTAGATTGCATTTCAAAGAGATGGCCGTCAGGTCCTTGAGCACACATGTCTGGGTAGTAGAAGATTTATGTCTCAAAGGGACAGAAAAAGCATTTATAAGTTTTATAAAGTAACAGCTCTAAAAAAGAGAGGTCAGAGGCCTATAGTTAGACTTTGGCTGGAACAAACGGTAATTTCTTTTGGCAGCTGTATTAGAGTTCTCCAGAGAAACAGAACTGTTAGAATATATATTATATATAAATATATTTCTGAATATATATTTGAATGTACCTATATGAGATTTATTATAAGAAGTTAACAGACACGATTATGAATGCTGAGAAGTTCCAAAATCTGCACTTGGCAAGCTGGAGAGCCACGAGGGCTGATGGTATAAGTTCTAGCCTGAAAGCCGTCAGGCTTAAGACCCAAGAAGAGCGGATGCTTCGGTTTGAGTCTGAAGGCAGAAGAAACCCAATGTCACAGCTCAAGGCAGTCAGTCAGGAAGAGTTTCCTCTTATGCATGGGAGGGTGAGGTTTTTTGTTGTTGTTCTGGTCAGGTCTTCAACTGCTCGGATGGGCCCACTCACATTAGGGAGAGGCTTACTCAGTCTGGGCTACTGATTCAAGTGTTGATCTCATCTAAACATATTCTCGCAGACACATCCAGAATAATATTTCATCAAATATTGTTTGTTATATTCACATTGTTGCCTCTTGATATCTACTGACATCTCGCCAAGCACATGATCTTAGTTACTTGGAAAATATGAGAATGATGAACTCAGCAATACAGGTTTGAGATTTCAGAAAATATTCTTCAGGCAAAATAAAGAAAGTTTTATGTCATCTATGGTTTTTGCTTTAAAAATCAATTGTTCTTCAATTTACTCTTATGGCATACCCGGATCTTGTTATGGAATTTTATCACTATGATTAAATGAATAATGAGTAGAGGAAATATTTAGTAAGTGCATACATTTTATCAGGCACTATGGAAAACAAGTTTTATATCATTTTATATACATACCTCTTAACTCTTCAACACCTTTTAGCTTGAAAGCCCCGTTCCAAACATGAATGCTTTTTCCTTTTCTAAATGAAAGCTCACATGCTAGGCAAAGTCTTTAACCCACGCACCTAGCATTTATTTCCTCCTGTGGATTCCCTGAGATACCTATTTTTGAGCCTTTTAAAACTATCCTGCATGATAGGAAGCAATCCTGAGCACAGCACAGCCTTCAACGAAAGTCTTTCTCAAGATTTTGTTTTATGTCCTCTCGTCTACATATTTAAGCCTATTTTCACCTATGTCCACAGAATCAAGGCCATCTATAGTATAGACAATGTTCCCCTTTACAGGGGACAATTGCTAAAGTCATGGAAAATAGACCAATTTCCAATTTTTTAGATAAATTTTTAAGTTTTTATTTTTTGATCCCACTTAACTTAGTTATTTATCAAATATTTATTGAGTTACTGTAATATCATCTGCTACAGAAATTTATTGAGTGACTTCTAGGATTTGATAATGCATCAGTTAATGAAAGAGAGCATGGCCCCATCCACATAGAGCTTTTTATTTTTATAAGGGAAGACTGAGAGTAGTCAAATAAATAAATAAAACACATGAAGGGTGGTAAGTGTTATGAAAAGAAAGCAAGAGGATTGGTAAGCAGGGAGGCTGGGGTAGGTTACAACTTTTAAGAGTCAAACAGGGAGGATTTCACTCTTAGGGTGACATTTCAGAAAAGAACCATGAGGAACAGGTTTCCTTAATCTTCAAAGAAATCTAGAAGAAGAAATTTCCAAGCAGAGCTTATAGAAAGAAGTATGAGTGTCCTGAGGCAGAAGTGAACTTAATATATTGGAGGAATAGCAGTGAGGCCAGTGTGGCTAAAACAGAGGAAATGGTAAGAAATGAACTTGGAGAAATATTTAATAATGGTGGACAGGGCTTTGCATACTATTGTAAGAATATTGTGTTTCATTTTGAATTTAAAGCTATTAAAATGTTTTGTGCACACTAGTGACATACGTGACCTACATTTTAGAAAAGTTACCTTTGCTGCTGTGTTGAGAATAGATTAGAGGAGAGTGATTCTGGAAGTATAAAACTGAATCAGATGCTATTGAGATAATGGTGGCTGGAACGAGGGTAATAATAGCGGAGGTGATGAGAATTGACTTGATTCTGGGTTTATTTTGAGGGTAGAGCTAACAAGGATGATGATAGAGCAGACATTTGAAAAACAGGAGAGTCAAAGATGAAACCAAAACTTTGGACCTGGAAAACTAAAAAACTACATATGCCATTTTCTAAGAAGAGGCAATATGAGAAGTTCTATGTTGGACATGATACTTTTGAAATTCTGTTATTAAATCTAACTGGAAACGGACTAGGTGGTTAGCAGTGTGAGCCAACAAAGTCTTGGCTGGGCATGTGCATTTACAGGTTGCCAGCATATCAGAAGTGTCAAGAACAATGAGGCTGGATGACTCACCAAAGGAGCAGTGTAGCTAAAACAGATAAGAGGTCCAAGGACTAAGCCCTGTGGCCTTCACAGTTACTGCAGGTTAAAGCCGTGAGCAGAGTCTGGCACAGTAGACTACAGAGAGGAAATCAGGAGATTGTCCTGGAGCTTAGTGAATAAATTCTTTCAAGGAGGAGTAAATAACCTTTGGATTTAGCAAGGTAGAGATTGTTGGTGACCTTGACAGAAGCAGTTTCAGTGAAATGGTTTGGTGAAAGCTTGAATAGAGTTTGTTCAAAAGAAAATCAGAAGAGAGTCACGGGACCTGGCAAGAATTGAAACTCCTGAGGTGTTGGTTGACGTATGGTTTTGCTAATAAAAGGGACCAGAGACGTAGGATCAAGAGAGAGTTTATTAAAGATGAGAGAAATGGTATTATATTTAAATGTCCATAGGAGGAATTTTCCATTCTCTTTATACCTGTAAAAGATAGTCCCTTAGGAATCTTAATATCATTTAGAAAGTTATTTAGATAACAAAATTTTATCATGTCCCGAGTCAGCTGGAGAACACAAAAGAAACAGTAGCCATAGAGAAGTTCATACGTAGGGCTGAGAAACAATGGAGACTGATGATCATTAATTCTAGAAAGCTTGCATCTGATAATTAGGAAAGTTTCATCTGCCTTCAATTTATATAGTCATTTTCCAAGAGCATGTATATGTGTTATCTTGTTTTATATTCTCAAAAACGCTGGTAATAAATGAAAGGTATTATACCCTCATACTAAGAAAAGAAATTACTGTCCCCAAAGTTATGGGGCTTGACTTAACCTCTCTAGAAATTTTTACTTTCACATAGTGCATTAATATCCCAACACAGTCAAGGGTCCCTAACTTTCCACTCCAAAGAGAAGATATATATTCTAGGATGATGATTAGTAAAAAAGATAGCTAGTCACTTAAAACACATACAAGAGGTGAGATGAGAAAGATAGTAAAGTGTATTCATAGTAAAGTAAAATATAGTATAGTTTTGTGTAGGACCATGACATCATAAATATAGGAATCAAGATAAATTTTGTAATAGATTGTCTCTAAGACCATAGATACAACCAAAGCATCTCTGAAAAGAACCTAAGATATACTTAGTTAAGAACTTTGACAGGGAGTTAATTACAGAGTAAACTCTCTGTTATCCGTTGTAGAGAGGAAATTGGCTGTCTTTGTTAAACAGATTTTTTAATTAATAAGGAATTATCACATACGCTATACAGGGGGATTGCCGGTTTTCCAAAGAATTAGAAAACAATGGAATATACTTAACACTAAATTAAATCAAATACAATGTAATTTTTTTAATGACTCCAAAGTTCACTGGAAGTTCTTTACTCAAATAAATGAGATTCAGTAGCTGCAGAATATGACATAAACTTACAGGTATGCAGTAAGAAGCCAGGTTATTGATTAGATTCTAATTCGGGGGCAGAGATAATAATGTTAAAGTTCAGATCAGATAAATGTATAGATACCTCAAGTGTTTGTTATATAAACTGGAAGATTAGTTATAGCTTGATTAAAACCATTCATTCATTTATTAGTCCCACATTTGTTGAAAGTATGTAGCAAGCTTGGCACTGCATTAATCAAATTGTTATTAATAGAAATTAATAAAACTCTATCTTCACGAAGTTGACAGTGTATTTCAGGAGGCAGAAAACTAAAGATAGGAGTATATGCTTGATGGTATGGAAGCACAGAAGAGAGCTTTTGACCTAAACTTGGGTTGGTAAAAAGAGAATTTCTGGGGAAGTTCAAATCTCTAAACTTGAAATCCCGGAGTTTCTTACCACTGTATCTATAAGACATACGGAAGTATACGTAATGGGAAAAGAGATAAGTAGATGTAGTTGAGTAAAAAGTTGGAGATAAGGTCTTGAGTGTTGTCAGTTCAGACTACATGAATATATAAAAGAGGACAATTCCTCCTGCTAACCTCTTGATAATTAAATAGGTATTGGAAAACACTTTTCACTGAGTTAGTAATGCCAGAAATAGCCCATTTTTTAACCTATTTTTTTTTTTACCTAAAAAAGTAAAGTGTTTATTTATTTGCAACTCTGGTGTCTTTATCAGTGGCCTATAGGTATTGAAGTTCAGCTAAAAAAATTCATAAGAATTTGCAAGTTGATTATATATGTCAATAAATAAAGGTATGTAGGCAAAAGGATTTAAACAATCACTTATTAAACTGTAGTAATGACATATGCATCATTCAGGGTCTAGTGAAGAGAATGAAGCTGCAACAGTTTTTTTTTTTTTATTGTTGTTGCTATTGTTTGTTTTTGTTTTTAACCAGGAGTGTCTAGTAGAAAGATTTGATACCAGTTATTTGATTTCTGCAAAGGCAGAAAGGGTATACTAAAGTATCAGGGATAGTAACTATTGAAAGGTGACTATCTACCTAAGCCGGGGGCAATTAAAGGCTGGGATTATTAAATTTTGGGAAATGGAGTAGGGAATTTGCAGAGCTGAAACTCAGGGGTTTGAAACTCAGGTGCATAAGGAAGAGTTACTGCTCATTCTGTTGAAGCTGATGTCTCTGAGGCGGTGTGATGAAGTTGGTTCTGAAAGTGTTGGGAAAAGTGCAAAGTGAAATCCACCGCTGCTACTGAAATGAAATGTGACCATAAAGGTTTGAAAAGGGTCTTGCTGTGGTTATGCTGAGAGAAGCAGAAGTAAAAACAGGAAGAGAAAATAAACAGGAAGGAGTGTGTCTTCCTCTTTTCTAAATTCATCGAGTGCTTTTCTAGTATCTTCT
>NW_012146412.1:4482393-4483703 GCF_000956105.1 Propithecus coquereli
GTATAGATCTCTTGGAGGGAATCTATAGAACAAAGGACTGCTATTCTAGAGACTTAGTAATTGAAATAAAATGTTAAAAAAGAGCTAGGTAAGACTAGTAAAGAAAGTTGAAGTCTATTTTTTATCATTGAGGTAATGAGTAGAACAAACTGATGGATTTTGAACTCTTTCTATATACTATACTTTTTAAAATTTCAATAGATTTGGGGGGTACAATTATTACATAGATGAATTGTATAATGGCAAAGTAAGGGCTTTTAGTGTACCCATCTCCAGAATCATGCACATTGTTCCCAATAAGTAACTCCTGATCCCTCACCCCCCTCCCCTTTTTTTAGTTTCCGATGTCCATTATACCACTTTATGGCTATATATACCCATTGTTTAGCTTTCACTTATAAGTGAGAACATGTGGTATTTGTTTTTCTATTCCTAAGATACTTAGGATGATGGTCTCCAGTTCCATCCAAATTGCCGCAAAAGATGTTATTTCATTATTTTTTTGGCTGAGTATTATTCCATGATGTGTGTGTGTGTGTGTGTGTGTGTGTGTGTGTGTGTATACACAATACTCACCACATTTTCTTTATCTACTCATTAGTTGAGGGGCACTTAGGTTGATGCCATAGCTTTGCAATTGTGAATTGTGCTATGAGAAAAATTTAAGTACAAATGTCTTTTTGATAAAATGTCTTCTTTTCCTTTGGGTAGATACCCAGTAGTAGGATTGCTGGGTCAAACGGTAGGTCTACTTTTAGTTATTTGAGGAATTTCCACACTGTTTTCCATGAGGTTGTACTAATTTACATTCCCACAAACAGCGTACAAGTGCTCCCTTTTCACACCCACATCTATTGTTTTTGACTTTTTAATAATGGCCATTCTCACAGGGGTAAGGTGGTATGTCACTGTGGTGTCAATTTGCATTTCCCTGATGATTCATGATGTTGAACATTTCTTCATGTTTGTTGGCTGTTTGTAAATCTTCTTTTGAGAAAAATCTGTTCATATCTTTGCCCACTTTTTGATGGGATTATTTGGGTTTTTTCTTACTGATTTGTTTGAGTTCTTTGTAGAATCTGGATGTTTGTACTTTTTCAGATGTGTAGTTTGAAAATATTTTCACTCATTTTGTAGGTTGTCTATTTACTCTGTTGATTATTTCCTTTGCTGTGCAGAGACTTTTGTAATTTTTATACAAGAGTTTAAGACTGAAAATATGAGGCCACTCTACCTTACAGGTACCTGTCCATTTTATAACATTTTTCTTAATGCCCATGAAATTAAGAAACACATCTATACTGCTATTT
>NW_012146412.1:4483753-4486245 GCF_000956105.1 Propithecus coquereli
CTGAGTGAATGGTTCTTTCTTGAAGTCATTTTTAAGTTGTGAGATAAAATTTGAAATTTATCAAGAATTTATTCTTGCTTCTATAGAATTGGATGGTTATTACTCAGTTAATACATTTACACTTTTTAAAAGATTGGTTTGACAAAAGCTGTAGAATACTGTCAACTTGCTTTAAATCACAGAAAAGTCAACTGAGTGAATGGTTCTTTCTTGAAGTCATTTTTATTCTTCCTTTTCTGTTTTATGTAAGATTGCTATTTAATTTTGTTTCTTGGAGTTCACTGTGAAAGTGTTACCTTAATTAGGTATATCATAATATGAAATACAAAATATGTATCAAGGCAATACATTGTTTTTTTATTTCTTCCCTTTTTTATGTTACTTAAAAATGAATGCTGTGTTTTAATTCTGAAATGGTCTAATTTCAGTCCTGTTATGCTTTCACAATTTTCTCAGTCAACAATTAGTACCAGGAAATTAGTAGCGGGAAAAGGTGGAAGAAACTGGTCATATGATTATGTAAAAATCTGAACAGAGCATGAGATCAGAATAGCTATGAGCTAAACTATTGGAATCCCAACATAAGCTATAGAAACCACACAATTCAAAGAAGTCACTCAACAATGAAATAACACTTAGAGAAAATTATTTTACTTTATTAATGTTGGTGTTTAATCTTTCAATTGGGCCTCATGTCAAAATTGAGCTTTTTGTTTCTTACGGGAAAAAAGGTAGGCTGAAAATTTGATCAAGCAAAACAAGAAGAAATAAGATTTTGTAAAATAAGTAGATTTTAATTGCATCAATTGCTAGAGTATTATTTTTCCGCAAGTATTCTAAGTCAATTTTTATATACACCATTGCATAACATCAAATTATGTATAGATCATATTTGGGTTTCTGCTTCTATTCTTTTGGCTAAAATGTTAAGTTTATATATATTTTACCTGGCTCTCAAGATAATGTACTAGATTTTTTAAAAATATTGATTCAACAGCTCTATTAGCTACTGTGGGTTTCTTAAAAGTATTATGGATTTATAGAGTTCTGGAATTTTGTGATTTATTGTCTGGTAATATTTCTGCTTTGAGGGAAATTTAACATTAAGTTGGAAGTTTATACCTAAGATAAATTGTAATATATATTTTTAATATAGAAAACTGAAGAAGACATTTATCTTTTTAGTTTACAAGGAGATCTCTTTTTATGCCCTTTTGGATAGTTATTGTATTATTTTTTCAAACTAGGCAAAGAAATAGTAACATGTTTATTGTTTTGATTCAATTAAATTAATAAACTTGTTAGGCTTGGCTTAAAAAAGAAAAATATTAAATGCAAAGTTTATAATCTGTTTTTAAAAGTCACAAAAACACATTTAAAAATCCTTATTTAAAGCAAAGAATAAATTATGGCATTCCAAATTTTTCATATGTATTGAATAACATGTTTTTACTGCTGAATAATAGTTTACCTCAATGTCATAAGTAATAATGTAAATGATAACAACAGTAATATCAGTACTAGTTCTCATTTATTAAGAGATGACTTTCTTGTCAGCACTGTGTTAGACTTTATTTATGCCTTTATTCAACAAGGATTTATTGATTGATTTTTGTTGCATTAGACATTAGGCAAGACAATTCATACCTCAAAAATTAATAAGGAAAATCTGCCTTCAAAGAAATAACAATATAATATGATAAGCATAGGAGATTGGAATATGGTTTTTAACTTTCTGATTCACTTCTTTATTCATGTACTCTTTTAAGAATTATCTAGTTTACTAGGCATTTGCTAAGTAGTCATAATTCAAAGGTGAACAGATGCAGACCAAATACTTTCCAAAGAAGAGCTTGTGCTATGATACAGGAGACAGAATAAGATTAACATGTAAGTAATTCTTAAATTGAACTATTATAGACCTATAATGGGGCTACACGGCACTATGAAAGTATATGATAGATGTGTCTGCCTTGCTTAAGTAGGTTAAGAAAAGATGAACTAATTTAAATCTGAATGATGAACTGGAGAAAGGAAGTATTGAGGAAGGAAGGAACCAGCATTTTAGCAAAAAGACCAGCATGTATTTTATGAAGGCCCTGTGGCAGGGGGAAGAAGGTACATTTTTAAAAGTGAAAGGAGACAAATTGTGACTATTTTGATAGACAAAATGCAAACCATGCAGAGCTTTTGAGTTCGATTTAAGAATTTTGATATTTATCCTAAAAATTTAGAGAATGCTGATATGGTTTACTCAATCAAGTATATTGGTGGTATTGTTAAATCAATGTATTTTTCATTTTAAAAACTCGCTCTGGCTCCAGTGAAAATTTGAAGAAAGAATTGGATAAGAACAAGCCTGTGCCGGGAGACCATACTGGAAACTATACTTACCAATATTTGCATTCAATTCAAAGAGTGTATAGATCTCTTGGAGGGAATCTATAGAACAAAGGACTGCTATTCTAGAGACTTAGTAATTGAAATAAAAT
>NW_012146412.1:4489505-4492109 GCF_000956105.1 Propithecus coquereli
AAGACAGTAAGACAAAACCATCTTTGATTTTAAATTGCCATTTCTGAGAATCAGAAAGGCATTTAAGAAGATGTTTTCTAGCTTTATGAAACCTCAAATTAACTCAGAATATTAAAAATAGTTATTTAAATAAATCAACTTAAATGATACCACCCTAAATTCTTCCTTCCCTAAAGGCTGTAAAGGTCTATGGAATGCTATAAAGTCTATACAAGTTCAAACACGTTGGGCTTCAGACCCAATTCTTTTCGGGTATAAATTTCCAGAATGTTGTTTTCTTCTAACATCGTTTCACCTATTCTCATATAAAGCCTTCCTATTTTCCTCCCCTTCATTTATTTGGTTATTAAATTGGAATTTTTTTAAGTAGCTACTTTGTGCTAGGGAGAGTAGCAGCACATATTTGAAATGCTTTGTGTTCTCAAGAACGTCCCTGTATGATGGACAGGTCGTGATGGACAGGGTGGTTGACTTTTCAGCATCCAGCCTCTTTTCCCCTCTTCCTAGTACCAGATTCCTAGAGCCTTCTCCGCGCACCCCCCATGTGACTCAGGAAAACCTAACTCTATCCTTCGCTCCAGATGATGGGGATCTAAGGAAAACTCCATCCTCCCTCCAAGAAAGTTCAGTAGTGGGCTCATCACCCATTGAGCAATTGAGTCATTAGCAGAGATTTTCTGGGACTTTTGGCAAAGTTATTCCTAACTTTTAAATTCTTATGAGAGAGTTTTCAGAACCCTTTTTCTCTGGATCCTGTAAAATATAAATATCCACACAGAAAATGCTTCAGTCATCTTTTGCATGAGGTAAACAGCCCGAAGAAGAAACATACCCAAGGAAGAGAACACATTCAAAGAAACCAGAACCACGAGATTAAGCTGACTCTTAGGAAACCCACCTGAGACTGTATTATTTTTATGTCAGTATGTTTTCTTTTCTGTTACTTTGAGTCATAATATTTTAGCTGATAAACAAGAGAAATTTCTATTTCAAAAAAACCAATTTAATGTCTAATTATTCAGAACTGTCTTGTTCGATCTCTTAGTGTTTTTTCATCTTTCTGCCACAATTTACCATCAAAAAGCCAATATACTTCCTCCTTCTAACAAATCAAGACCATCTGCTTAATACTGTATTATGCAAAGTAATTTCTTAGTTTATCACTTTTGTTATTATAACGTGCATATAGTTTATGCATCAACCAGGCTGAAATGTTTATATATAATGTTTGGATGCAATTTCTTTTTTGAATTTTCTATCAATTGATAATTTTGAGAAATTCTTTTATTTGTGGTATTTTCTGAGTTTCCTCTAGTTCCTTCTCTTTTTTCCTGTTGAGTTTAGTATTTCTTTTTTAATAGGAGGCTTTCATCAAATATCTGGCAATTCTTGGCTATTTGTTAATAGCTAAGATTAAGATACTAAAAAATAATTGAAAGCCTTTAACAAAAATATTTCAAAATACTCTAATCAAGTAACTTCTGTTTTTTTTATTTCTTTCCTTCAACATAGGTTTCTATGTCTTAATATTTTTCTCTGGCTTCCCTTGTTCACGAATTTTAAATTCCATTCTCTGCTGAAATACTTCATTCTCAGAGAATTCCCTGAGAAACGTATTGAACATGCTAGACCCCATCAGCTATTCTCTATTCCTTACATTTGGTCCTCAAAACACTGTTCTCTATTTAAAATTATATCAAACATCTTTATGCACTTATTTACAGTGTCTCCCCATTCCTTTGGTGCCTAAGTTCCGTCAGGGCACAGATAACGTCCTCTTCTAATCTGCATTGCCATTTACTATAGTGCCTGGCACATAATAGTTTTTCATTAAACATTCATTGGATGAATGTATTCCACCTAAATCAGTACTAAGTTCAATGTGTTCCTTCTTAAGGGCAGATTGTTTTTCATTAAAACTTTTTGTCAGGGAGTAATTACAGAAAGATTGGCTCAAAGGAGATTCCAGAGCAGTCACTATACTTGCAGACCCCCTAGGTGTTTTGTTTACTGTGTGTGTAGCAAGGCAGTGTTAACCATTGCATCGAAGATCATAAGGGAAGCAGCAGATGTTTGTAAATTAATCTCAGTGCCCATAAATTTAGCTTTAGGACCTAGATGATTGGAAAAGTAAAATAATTCCTCACTAAAAAATAGTGGTATGTTCAGTGAATGTGTCATTCTTTCAGATAAAGAACCAAGGGACTCTTCTTGATTTACTCTAGAGAATTTTTAAAGCAGTGTCTTTGGAAAAGTGCTCATTTTGCTTAAAGCTACACATGGTAAATGATGCCCAACAAGGCAAATACTTTAAGTTCATTGAAATTATTCCACTTGTTAATAGACAAATCATTAAGAAAAAAGAGAGAGCATTCAGATACCATTCCTAGCAAAAATTGGAGAGTGTATTCAGGAATTTTACTAATGACAGAAAGATGAGAAGTGGACTGAAAGCCTTTATTATTGTTCTTTTCTTCATGTTAATTCAGATATTAGATTTTGATTAAATGCAGCAAATGTTTATTGACTGGCTTTTGTGTGAAGATGCTACTGGATTTAGTTACTGGGGATACACAGATAATCAATATGGGAAACCTTTCCTCA
>NW_012146412.1:4492159-4493669 GCF_000956105.1 Propithecus coquereli
TACCACTGTTTTTTCTTGTTATAACCAGAGTTGGAAGGAGTGTATACAGTAGATGTAAGTTAGGTACCTTCTGTGGTTTATAAAATATAGTGTGAGGGGAATATGACATGTCTATTTGTGAATATTAAAGATTAATTCTGCATTTAATGATTTAAAACTTTTTTATAACTTAGTTGATGCCATCTGGTTTTTGGAAGATTTAACCTGTTTTTTCTTTTCCTTTAATGCTGTTCTCTGTTACTGGTTGGTCTTAAAAGTTAAGTTTTACAGAAAAAGTAAAAACAAAAAACAAAACCTGAGTATATCTCTTTAACTTTCCACAAATAAAAGTCCACTCAGATTACAGGGTTATCTATCTCATCCCTTCCCTCTTTAATGATAGGTTCCAACCAAGAGAAATATCTAAGCTATGTTCAAAGTCTATTTTAAGTTATGGAGCTAATGTGCAAGAAAATGACATAGCTTATTTAATGCTTGCAAAGAGAGCACATTCCTGTCACTGGAAAATTATATGAATAATATCTAGCATTTTATTAACACTCTAGTATATCCTCCAAAGAAGTTCATAATATGAAGACATAAAGTTCTGTTTTCTCTATTCATACATTCTTAAAGCACTCCAAAAAGAAAAATAACATGCTAAAATTGTTTCGTTCTTTGTGAATCTACTCAGGTCTAAGTTAAACCCAAGTCTGCATAATTCCCTCCATGTTTTGGCAATTCTCCCTCTGCTTAGTGCAAACTCAATAAAGCTTCTCTGCAAGATAAAGGCTTGCTTTTGGAAAGCAATTGCAGAAGGCTGCTAAACAACAGTGAAATGAACAATGCTAACCTCAATTTGTTAATTGAGGTCGTTGGTTAGCGTTAGAGAATACTGTATACACAATTAAGCAAGCATTTCACATTGCTCTTCTTTGTTAACTGGTTTTGAGATATTCTGCTGGACAGAAAATTGATAGGCATGGTAAACACGCTCTAGTTGCCTAATTAGCTCAGGTAGTACAATTACTGGTGTTCAATATCTATCAACAAAGCAAAGGTGCTTTAAATGTCATATAAATACTAGAAATAAAAATAAAGCACAAAGGGATTTCACACAACTAACGGTCTGAATGAAAGTTGACTTCTTGTTAATCCTGCCTGCTGATGTATGAAACTCAACTTAGGGAAAGAAAGACAGTAAGACAAAACCATCTTTGATTTTAAATTGCCATTTCTGAGAATCAGAAAGGCATTTAAGAAGATGTTTTCTAGCTTTATGAAACCTCAAATTAACTCAGAATATTAAAAATAGTTATTTAAATAAATCAACTTAAATGATACCACCCTAAATTCTTCCTTCCCTAAAGGCTGTAAAGGTCTATGGAATGCTATAAAGTCTATACAAGTTCAAACACGTTGGGCTTCAGACCCAATTCTTTTCGGGTATAAATTTCCAGAATGTTGTTTTCTTCTAACATCGTTTCACCTATTCTCATATAAAGCCTTCCTATTTTCCTCCCCTTCATTT
>NW_012146412.1:4496913-4498774 GCF_000956105.1 Propithecus coquereli
GATAATTTGGATTAGAAAAACCTTAAATTTTACAATAAGGTGAAAGAATTTATTGTGTACTAACTACATATTATGTATGCTAGTTGCTCATTTCTTATAAAATATTAATATTCTCATGAGACAAAATAAAATAATGCAGGCAATGCATGTGTCCGTGCTTGGGTTATATATAGTTGTTTAAAATATTTCATTTCCTTTGCTTCTTGTAATTGCTAGGTTAGGACAAGATTTTAATTTGGCTTTTAAGGACTTGACTTCTGAACATAAACAAAAGAACAAAAATGAGTCTATGTCAGTGTATATCAGTTTGAAAGCTGTCAGACTTTTCTGAAAAGGTATTTAATAATTCATGAAAAATAAGAAATTCATCCATGGGCGTTTGGTCTCAGAGGTGTAGTCTGAGGTGTAAGACCAAAAAATTTATGGAAACTTATACAGCTACAGGCTTCGTGCTGGTCTGGTCATCTGCAGCCCTGAAAAAGACAGGCTTCCTCCCTGCACAGTAATGGGAGACGAAAACCCAAAAGGCAAACAGTTTGCATGAAAAATAAAGACATGGCATTTGAAAGTGTTTTTAGTTGTAGAAGAACGCTGCCTGAAAAGTTGAATATCTCATAAGATTTTATATCCTCTTAAGCACAGGGTCCATACCTTTTTCTGAGCTACGACTGTGGATTATAAAAATTGTATTTGCTTTCCTACAATTACCATTTCTCTTTACTCCTTGTCATCCTCATTGTGAAACATTAGCATAATTTACAAATTAACAAGAGAAAATATAGAAGCCAAAACATATCCTGCCAATAAAATATAAACACCAGTAATATTTTAGAAATTTGCTTTCCATACATTTTCTATGACTACACATATATATCACATCATATTATTATCTATTTTAAGAATATAATTCACTTTGCATACTTTAAAGATTGTTTTTCTTTGAACTTCCTCCTAAACTTTATATAAGTTAACAATCTCTCATAATCTTTCTATAGCTTTTCCTAGGCTCTTATCATAGGAAAACATTAACATGTAGAGAATTTTGGTCATTGTTTAGTATAGGGGGTCACATTTTACACACTTCCTTGCTGTGTACCCTCAATCACACTTCTTAGAAATGTTTTCGAATTACCTGATGTAAAACTCACCAATTCTATTTAATGGTGTTGCTAAATATTAGTTTATCCAATCTTTACACTATTGATAGGCATATACTTAGCTTCTAATGTTTTGTAACTACACAAGATGTTGTAACAAACCTTGTGAAGTAAATATCTTAGAATAAATATGCTTGTAATTCCATGAGAGAGATATGGCATTTTTAATTGACATGCAGATTGCTAGTTTCCCTTCCAAAAAGATGAATTTCAAGAAATTATCTGAGATATTACCTTCCATTTCTTCTATCAGTAGTTATAAATACTCTATTTCATTTTTGTCAATATGATAAATGAATGGTTGATTATTTTTGTTTAATGTTCACTTTCCTAATGAATACTGAGTTTGAATCTGTTTTTATTTATTTTATTTATTTGACTTTGACTTGGCTCTTTTGTGATATGTCTTTTTATTTTTTTATCCATTTCCAGTAGGTTTTTTGACCTTACAAAAATAAGTTTATTACTGTATTTTGTATTATAGATAATTTCCTTATTCACATTGCTGAATATTTTCTTCAGTCTCTCAGATATGTTTGATTTTGTTTAAGATATGTTACAGCATGTCAAATAATTCACTTCACAGTAAAACATATTTCTTATGATTTCTTAGTTTCCTTACATATAACCAATATTCTTATCCTTAGCTTATATTATCCCAGTTGCCTACAAATCTTTTATTTATTTTATTCATTTCATATTTG
>NW_012146412.1:4499194-4510087 GCF_000956105.1 Propithecus coquereli
ATTATAATATTAAAATCATATATTAATTTCAGAAGGGTTGATATTTATCTTTCCAGTCAACAATAATGTAGGTCTTTCTATTTTCAAATTTAAGTTTTTTACCAGTAAAGAATATCTGTCATCAAAAATACTCAGGGATTTTAAAAATTAATTTAGACATTTATATCATTTGGTCATGGACTATTTGTAAAAATCGATGCCTGCTTTGGAAGCCACATAAAATGCTGTAATTTTTTTATTGGCACCGACAATTCTTTCCAATGTCAACGAAGACTTTTTCAATTTTGACAATACTAATATTATCAACTTATTAGATTTATCATCAAACTAAAGGTGATTTTTCATATAGGAGTGGCTCTTTGGATTTGTCATGTCAAAATGCAACTCATTTCTTCATTAAAATAAATACACGCACACATTTTTCTGATAGCTTTTAGATGTTATTATTTTCCTTTAAATCCCTCTTTAAAATTTGTGTGATGCCATTTAGTTTGTAATATCAAAAGTGTTAATCAGAAGAAAGGTGAATTTTTTCACTAAATTTTAAATGTAACAGTATTGAGCTTAGCAAATCAGAGATTGGAACATTTTGCACTAACCTAAGAGTCTGAGCCGTGTGGGTCATGTTTTTCCCTCTGTCTTTAGTTTTGTTCTTGTCATGAAGACCAAGGGTTCCTGAAATCTCTCTGTATCTCCAATCCAGATTTACTTACAGGGATCTGGCTTTTACAGCAAATACAGTAGACCCAACTTTTCACATGTATCTTATGCTGTAATTACCAAGGAAACAGGATTTGTATGGCAGCTTCAGACTTGGTGTTAACCCTGTACTCAGAACTCTACCTCTTTGTTCATAGATTATCAAAATACTGTCCATTTACATTTAAGATAAGCTCCATATTTTCCCTAAATCTTGTGTCCTAGTCTTCTGGCACTGCTATAACAAATACCATAGACTGGGTGGCTTAAAATATGAAGATATTAATATATTGCTCACAGTTCTGAAAGCTGGGAAGTCCAAGATCAAGATGCGAGCAGGTTTTGGTGAAGGATCTCTTAATGACAGCTGCAGTTACTCTGATGGGTTTTCCTTTGTAAGTTACCTGATGCTTTTGCCTTATGGCTCATAGGAGTGCCTCTTTCATGTTTACTTTGGCCCGTCTGATGACTATGTGTTGTGGTGTTTGCCTCTTCATGATGAATCTCCCAGGGATCCTTTGAGCTTCTTGTACCTGGATATCTAGATTTCTAACAAGGCCTGGGAAATTTTCCTCAATTACTTCCTCAAATAGGTTTTATAACCCTTGGGTATTTTCTTCTTTGCCCTCAGGGATGCGTATATGATTCTTACGTTAGGCCTCTTTACATAATCCCATATTTCCTGTAGGTTTTGTTTGTTCCTCTTTTTTCTGAATTCTTTCTCTTTGACTGACTTGTTTAGCTCAAAGGTGTTGTCTTCAAGCTCTGAGATTCTTTCTTGTGCCTGATATAGCCTATTCTTAAGGATTTCCACTGTTTTGTAATTTCCTTGAATGAATTTTTTCATTTCCATAAGTTCTGTTTAATGTTTTTTAATAATTCAGTTTCCTTAGTAAATTTTTCATTCATTTCCTGCATTGTTTTTGTGGTTTCTTTGTGTTGGGTTTCTATTTTCTTTTGTATTTCATTGAGTTTCCTTACAATACGTATTTGAAATTTTTCATCTGTCATTTCAGTCTTTTCATTTTGGTTGATATGCATTGCTAAGGAGTTGTTTTCTTGTGGGGGTAGCCTTTTGCACTGATTTTTCATGTTTCTGGAGTTCTTTTGCTGATTCCTTCTCATCTGGCCTAAGTTGAGACATGGGTGTGCTATGCCTGGCTTATGGGCCTGTCTTCAGGTCCCCGAAGATCAATCCATGAGCTTTCCAGGGAGTGGAGTGCTGGTCCTGAGTTGCCTATGGCGTGTTCTGGCAGGTTAGGTGTTCCTCTTAGGTTACCTCTGATCTGCTGTCTTCATCTCTTCCCAACAGTGTGTAGTGAGTTAGCTCCCCCAGCTTAATCTCTGAGATGGTGGGTGGTACTTGTGAGTGCGAATCAGCTGCTCCCTGTTTGCTTGAGTGGAAGGAGCTATGTTTAGCTATAAGGTTGTTCTGCCTGTCATTGTTTAATGTTTGCATGGAAGTCCCAGCTGCCAAGATGATCTTTTGTGCCCATAGTAAACTCTGGTTCCTCAGGTGGGGCATACAAATGCACCAAGATTTAGAAAGGACCCTGTAGCTCCCAGGGGTTTACTTGATCTCTACTCCCCCTGAGTGGCTCTATTGTGAAAGCCAAAGAGGCTTTGCAAGGCCTCAGAAGGTCTCAGAGATTGTTATCTGGCCACTACGTGGAACCACTGGTATGAAGTTCAGGGCAATCTCTCCGAGATAGATAGGCTGTTCCCAAGGGAGGGGCATAATCACTTGAGCACTAAGGCTTCAAGCCAGGCTCTTTTCACTTTGTCCACTAGCATGGTTTCTCTTCCGGGTCGGGTGGGTGTCCATCCTATTTGATCTCTGTAACTCTACAGTATTCTCCCATCAGATCAATTCGCCACTTGAGTTCTCTCATTGCCTGAGACTGGCTCTCAAACTACCCCTCAGTCTGTGTGTCTGATCCACTAGCATGCATCCCTGTGGGATGCTGGCAGGTGGGGCGATCACCAGTTGTGCACATCTATTCTACATCAAGACCCTATGGGCAGAGAGGTAGGCCTATCTGTCCACATGGGTCTCTGCCAGGGGTAGGCTTCCGCCTGGGAGAAGAGGTCACTCCAGAATTTTGTAGCTCAGACTAAACTCTCTATTGTAATGATTGGGGGGAGGGGCCACTGCTTCTGTTCAGCTGTGGCACCTGAGGCACCTGAGGCATGAGACCCAGGGGCTATGCTAATTCACTCCGAGTGCCATACCCCTATCCAATATGGTGGTTCTCCAGTGAGGGTGTGGGATGGGCATGCTCACAGATCCCTATTCCTTAGCACCTCTCCACACTCTCCCATTGGATATGTCCTTGAGGGCTTCCTTGTCACCAGTGTCTGGGACTGAGATCTCTCCTGTGTCTCCCTGCACTGCTCTTGTGTCTGGGGCACCAGTTCCAGCCCACCTGTCTAAGCCTCCAGCACGCAATCCCATGAAACACCTGTGGGCAGGAAGCTCGCAAATTGTGGCAGCCCCATTCTCAGTGGTGGGCTCAGCTGGGAACACGCACCTGCTGTGGAGACATAGCCGTTCATGTGCTACTCAGTTCAGAGTATCCTCACAGTTGCAATGGGGCGGGGAGAGGCCTCAACTACCAGCTGGCCTAAGAGCTAAAATTACTCTCTCTACTGCCAAGATTGCAGGGGGTGCAGAGGAGGAAGTGTCTAGGTGTAAGATAGCCAACACTCCTATCTCTTGTGACACTCTCCTGAAAAGTGTCCTTTTGAACACTTCAACTCCCATGGATCATTGGTTCCCCTCGCTATTCCTGTTTAGTCACCATGCCTGGGCTCATGAAGGGTGGAAGCTCATCCAAAATGCTTTATGTCCCGATACTCACTGAGGGTACCTATGTGGGGGAGGGGAAGCCCCTCCTTACTCTTTTACTGGGCTCTAAGCCTCTCAAAATCAAATATTTTGATTTAATTTTGGGTTTGGATCATGCCACTGTCTTCTCTTCTCTATTTTTTCTTTCTCAGCTTCACAGTTTTTCTTGATTGGGTCTCCAGACATCTCTGTTGTCTCTCCCTGTGATCCATACCTGAGCTGCAACTGCTCTCCACTTTCCTCAGCCCAATATTCTACCTTTCAGCCTCAGTCAGAGCAATCTGAAAAGCAGTATCTCTAGTTAGCCATCTTGGCTCACCCCCCTCCCCCCGCTCTTTTTCTATCTCTTCACTTTCAGTCTATGCATGTCCTTACAGGTGAGATGAGTTTCTTATCAGCAGCATATAGTTGGGTCTTTTTTGTTTTATTCATATAATCACTCTATGTCTTTTAATTGGAGAATTTAATTCATTTATGTTTAAGGTAATTATCAACAAGTAATATCTTACTACTGCCATTTTGTTATTTGTTTTGGAGAGTTTTTGGTAGTTCCTTCCTTCTTTTTTCCATCTCTTGTTGTCTTTCTTTGTGGTTAGGTGATTTTCTCTAGTAGTATATTTTGATTTATTTTTGGCATATCTATTATAAGTTTTTGTTTTGTGGTTACTATGAGGCTTACAAAAAACATCTTGTAGTCATATCAAGTTTTTTTAGGTTGATAGCAACTTAACATTGATAATAAAAATAGAAAAAGAAAAAAACAACAACTAACTCCATTTACCTTCACATTTGGAATTTTTATTTTTCTTCTTTACATCTTCTTATATCACCTATCACTTGACAAATTAATGTAGTTATTACTATTTTTAATAATTTTGTTTTTTACTCTTCATGTTAAAGATATGAGTAGTTTAGGTACCACATTTACGGTATTAGAGTATTCTGAGTTTGTCTGTCTACTTATTCTTACCAATGAGTTTTATACCTTTACATGTTTTCTTATTATATATTAACACCTCTTTATTTCAATTTGAAGAGCTCCCTTTAGCATATTTTGCAAGACAGATATGGTGGTGATAAATTCTCTTAAATTTTGTTTTTCTGGGAATGTTTTGTTTCTGAAGGATAGTTTTTCTGAGTACAATATTCTTAGTTGGCATTTTTCTCAGCACTTTAAATGTATTCTCCCACTCCCTCCTGACTTGTAAGGTTTCTGTTGAGAAGTCTACTGCCAGGAAAATTGGAACTCCTTTATGGGTTGTTTCCTTTTTCTTATTGCTTTCAAAACCTTTCCTTTGTCTTTCTCCTTTCAAAGCTTGATGATAACATGTCTTGGGGCAGAGTTATTTGGGTTGAATCTAGTTGGTGACCTTTAACCTTCTTTTATCTGAATTTTTTTATTAAATTAAAATCTTAATTAGATGTCAAAATAATAGACATCTACCACATTTTAAAATATTGATTATATAATGAAAAGAGGAGAGCTGATCATTAAGTTGTGAGCCAGCTATACCACAATGATTATTTTGTGACATTTTCAAGTAAGAAAATTAATTCAGTTCCTTGTGGATAAGAGATAATACACATCTAGCTAAGCCACAAAGGGAGAAAAAATAGAAGCTAGTAGCACAGAAATGCTGAAATGTAATTATACTCTTCTTGGCTGGAATAAAGTGCCATTAATTTCCTGAAAACATTAAGTGATAAAAAGATACACTGAATTTTGGAGGCAGTAAATGTTTTTTCTTCTTCTTTTTTTTTAATCTCCTAGTGTTACACCTGTTTTGCTGAGTTTGAGGAAGCTAAGCTTTGCGAGTGCATTTTCCAATAAAGCCAGGTGGTAAATCCAAGCACTAGAATTATTAATAGAAGCCTAGTATTCAAACTCCAGCTTTGCTACTTATAGTTTATGAAATTTTGAACAAAGATAACTTCTCTGGGCTTCTATTTTTTTAGGCGTAAAATGAGCATGCTGCTGCTGCTACAGATACTGCTTACCTTATTAATTATCCAAAAGAAAACATTAGATTAAGTATGAAAATGTTACTATCCAAATAGTAGCTATCTCATTATTGCTATAATTATTGATAGTAATGTATGTAATAGAGACCTTTAGCATAAAATTCATGGTACATGAAAATTCATCTCAAAGCATAAAACATAGGAAGAGATACTGTGATGGACAGATTTTAAGGTAGCCCTCATGATCCTCACCGTCTGATATTCACACCTTCCTGTAATCCTGAAACATTGGAGGAGCCTATAACTTGCTTCTAACCAATGAAATATGACAAAGGGAATGAGATGTGACTTTTGTGATTGCATTATGCTAAAGAAGACTCTGCATAACAGATTCTAGAGTCTCTGCTCCATTGTTGGGTTTAAAAAAGCAAATTACCATCTGTTTGGTAAAGAAGCATATTATCACTTGCTCAGGTGCTGATAGACTAGTAACAGGATTAGTCAGGCTGTGAGTAGATCTCACTTCTGGCCTCAAAAAAGTGAATCCTGTCAACCTCAAGACCAACCCTGGAACTCATTCCATTCCCGGTTGAGGCTCCAGTTAAGCAACAGCCCTAACCATCACTTTGATGGCTGCCATGAAGGAAGGAAACCCAGGAAAGCCAAACTCAGGTTCCCTACCCACAGAAACTAAGAAAGTAAATATGTGTTGTTTTAAGCCATTAAATTTGTGGTAATTTGTTATAGCATAGAAAACTAACATAGGGAACACATCTGTACAATGAACTAGAAAACGTCTTTTAACAATTATATTAATTTTGCTTTAGCACTGTCAGTCATGATTATTGACACTAGAAGACTGATCTCTTTGTATATTAGCTGGAAATATACAAAAATATCAATAAAAGGCAACTGGATGTAGGCTCTTTATTGAGGAGCTAAATAGGATGAATTAATTACAATTTTGAGGGTATACTTTATATGATAGCAAAAATGCCAGTAAAAATATTCATCAAGGGTTCTGGGTATAGAAATGAGGATCACTGCCTATATTTCATAAGACAGACAACCAAAAGGTAGGTCATAGTTGACATACTTCTCCCCTTGATTACAGTTTTAATGACTAGTAAAAAGTTATTTAACTATTATAGAGAGAACTTTTTATCTCCTGACCCAGTTTAGTGACAGAAAGCTACAAGGAGCTATCAGGATTTAAAATGATTGCATAAATATTCAATTAAACCTAACACATAATTATCAAGCAGCTACCAACATTATAAACCACCACGATACATTAAGAGCTTAGAGGTACATATTAAAATATCAGCTTAAATGTCAGCTCCTCATTGAAGCCTTATATAACTGTTCCATATAATCCAGTCTTTCTCAAGGACAATATTCTATGGTTTATTCTTGTGTATTATTCAGGCACTTTTTAATCATGACCTGTGATTGGATATTTTCTCATTATATTTTAATTTTTCTGCCCATCACTCCCTGTAATAAGAATGAAATCTCCATGAAAAATGAAATCTTATCTCTGGGCTCAAACGATCTACTGCGCTCAAAGAACTGTATAAAGTAATGAACAGCAAACAAATAATTGGAGCATGAAGTCTTCCCCAAAGTGAATTAGACAGGGATATTGGCTTAAAGGATGGAGAGATTATGACCAGTAGTATTAGCAGGACCAACATTTTCTGTCTTTCATATTATTTCTTTATTTGGAGATGGTGTCCACACTTCTCACACATCCAAAGCCCATATATTTACGAAATTCTAGCATATATTTCACCTTTACACACAACTTTTATAAAGATTTTTCCATTTCTCTCCTCATCTGTCCAATGAAACTGGTCTCTTTCATTTGTTTATTCTGCAAATATTTATGACATGCTTTCTTTTTCCTAGGTACTGTCACAGGCATTGAAGATGTATTGATGAGCATGGGACATATAATTCATGAAGCTATCTATTAATTGAAAAACCGCACAAATAAGCATATAATTACAACTGTGATGGATATTAAGAAAGGAAGGTCCTGGGTGTTCACAACCTTATAAAATGGAGATTTAAATTACTCTTTTATTGGGATGCCAAGAAAGACTTTCTTGAGAAAATTGGGCATTAGAGCCAAGATCAGAAGGATGAGGCGGAGTCAATTTAGGTGGAGGCTGGGAATGGAGTTCAGGTAGACATTCTGCTGAGTGAGAATAGCATGTCCAGAGGTTGGGATGTTGGGATGCGGGGGGAACTTGAAAAACTGAAAGAATGTTATGGGGCATGGAGGAAAATTAATAGCAGAAAAAAAATTATTGGTCCTTCATCTTGTGCTTTTTTATGTACTGTGTTACAGTTAAGATATTTTTCAGCCTGCAGAATAGGAGAAAATTTTCGCATGCTACACATCCAATAAAGGCTGATAAATAGAATCTATTTGGAACTCAAGAAAATTAGCAAGAAAAAATCAAACAACCTCATTAAAAAGTTGGCAAAGGACATGAACAGAAGCTTTTCAAAAGAAGACAGACTAATGGCCAACAAACATGAAAAAATGCTCAACATCTCTAATCATCAGAGAAATGCAAATCAAAAGCACAATGAAATATCACTTAATTCCAGTGAGAATGTCTTTTATCAAAAAGTCCCAAAACAATAAATGTTGGCGTGGATGCAGAGAGATAGGAACACTAACACTCATATACTGCTGGAGGGACTGCAAACTAGCGCAACCTCTGTGGAAAGTAGTATGGAGATAACTCAAAGAGCTACAAATAGAACTACCATTTGATCCAGCAATCCCATTACTGGGCATCTACCCAGAGGAAAAAAGACATTCTATAAAAAAGACATTTACACTTGAATTTTATAGCAGCACAATTCACAATTGCAAAAACGTGGAAACAACCCTAGTGCCCATCCATACATGAGTGGATTAATAAAATGTGGTATATGTATACCATGGAGTTCTACTCAGCCACAAAAAACAGCAGTGATCTAGCACCTCTTGTCTTATCCTGGATACAGCAGGGGCCCATTCTACCAAGTGAAGTATCACAAGAATGGAAAAACAAGTGCCACATGTACTTACCATCAAATTGGTATTAACTGACCAACACTTATGTGCATATACAGTAGTAACTAACATTTGTCTGGTGTTGGGCAGGTGGGACGGGGAGAAGGTGTTTATTCACACCTAATGGGTGCAGTGTGCACTGTCTGGCGTATGGACATGCTCGAAGCTCTGACTCGGGTGGGACAAAGGCAATATATGTAACTTAAACATCTGTAGCCCCATAATATGCTGATATAAAAAAATAAAATTTGAAAAAAGATCCTTTTTCTTATTTTGATATTAGAGGGATTCTTAAATGTTTTGTTTTAAAAGTTTTATAGACTTTAAAAAAACTTAGGTCATTACTCATCTGAAATGGATTTTAAATGTGGCATGAAGAGGCAACTAAATTTTTTTCTATCGGATATGGGACAATAGTTCTTCCAGTGTCATTTATTGATGAGTCCATCTTTTGTCCTGATTTGCAATGCCATTGCAGATAAATGTGTGTGTGTGTGTGTGTGTGTGTATTTTCACCTATTTGTGGGTGTGTTTTTAGAACTTTTGTTTAATTCCATTAGCCATTCTGTACATGGCTGTTCTGAAACCAACCAGTGGTCATAATTGCTTTAACTTTACACTAAATCTTATATTTTGTTCACAAATTTACTCACTCTTCTTCAAAATTGCTTTGACTGAGATGTTCTCCACAAATAGATTTAAGAATAATTTGTTCCTCATAGTTTTGTTACTGAGTTGGCTGCACTGGGCATCCTCTTCTGGGCCCTGTGACTCTGGAAATGAAATCCATCCTTAGAACAACAGCTTGTCTCATCACAGAGAGCTCCCCTTATATGATAAATAGGCCATTACTACTATAAAGAGAAGATATATATTCTTTTAAAGTATCTGGTGGTTTCTTAACAAAAATAGTTTATATACTGATTTACAAATAAACCTCAGTAATTATGAAAAAGTATACATTTTCAAAGTCACATCTCTGATTAAAATTAAGTGAATAAAATTAAATATTTTGGATCTTCATTTTTCTATATGAGTAACTGAATCAGTTTTTCATGTTATACAACATTATTTTGTGATTTTTCATGAGGATAATTTTGAATTTATGAAGAATTGACATTTTTACAATCTTGAAGATTCTCATATAAAAAGCAATGCAGCTCTACTTTCTGTTTCCTTTTACATTTTTCAAATACATTTTTTGCATCATTCTCCATGAGTGATCTTTGTACACATTTTGCTATTTCAATTCCTTAGTTCTCAATGGTTTTTGTTGACATTACATCTATGAACATTTTACTAATTATTTCTTGCCAATGTGTAGGAATGCAGTTGTTTTTTTTGTAGGTTAATCTTGTTCATGAAACTTTATGAATATTTTTATTAATTCTAATTAGAATATGCATATATTTTATTCATTGAATTTCCTGGACTTTTTTCTGTTTTATTAATCTTTTCGTATATAGCACTAGTTTTTTTATTGCCCTTATTCCTATTGAGATTTTATTGCCCTTATTCCTTTATTTTCTTTTATATAACTTTCTGCTCTTTTTTTTATTATTTACTTCTTTTTCTTCCTTTGGATTTAGTCAGTAATTCTTTAAATTCTTGACTTAGATGCTGTATCATTTTAGATGTATTCTGTTGAAAGTGAGAAGAATCAATTAACAAGGAGTTAAATCTTATGGATATGCATTATCTCAGTAATGAAGGATGCTTGCAGTGAGCAGATTGAGGATTGTTCACCAATTACCAATTTCATCTAGGACCAAAGCTCTTTCCATGCTTTCTTCCACCTCTCCTCATGTTACATTTTCATCTTACCCTTGTTACTTGCAGGTGTCTTTAAAGCTGCTGTAGCTCTAGGTATCACATTTTCATATCAACATTCTTAGCAGGAAAAGAAATAGAAAAAAAAAATCTTTCATCTTAATATTCAGTTTTGGTTAAAATTTAAAGCTGATTAATTTTATATCCTCTTTCAAAATAATATAAAATATCATAACAAAAATTTAAAGATTTTCAATTTACTAAATATAATCATGCCAATGTTTACCATAAGCCTATCACTTCCAAAAGTTTCCTCCTGACCTCTTTATTATGTTTTTTTACTTTTGTGATAAGAACACTTAATATAAGATCTACCTTCTTAGCAAATTTTTAAGTATATAATACAATATTTTTAACTATTGGCTCTATGCTGTACAACAGATCTCTAGGATTTATTTATCTTGTATAGCTGAAACTTTGTACCTTTGACAAATACCTCCAAATTTGCCCCTCCCTCCAGCCCCTGGCAACTACTATT
>NW_012146412.1:4510391-4511506 GCF_000956105.1 Propithecus coquereli
AAACAGCAGTGATCTAGCACCTCTTGTCTTATCCTGGATACAGCAGGGGCCCATTCTACCAAGTGAAGTATCACAAGAATGGAAAAACAAGTGCCACATGTACTTACCATCAAATTGGTATTAACTGACCAACACTTATGTGCATATACAGTAGTAACTAACATTTGTCTGGTGTTGGGCAGGTGGGACGGGGAGAAGGTGTTTATTCACACCTAATGGGTGCAGTGTGCACTGTCTGGCGTATGGACATGCTCGAAGCTCTGACTCGGGTGGGACAAAGGCAATATATGTAACTTAAACATCTGTAGCCCCATAATATGCTGATATAAAAAAATAAAATTTGAAAAAAGATCCTTTTTCTTATTTTGATATTAGAGGGATTCTTAAATGTTTTGTTTTAAAAGTTTTATAGACTTTAAAAAAACTTAGGTCATTACTCATCTGAAATGGATTTTAAATGTGGCATGAAGAGGCAACTAAATTTTTTTCTATCGGATATGGGACAATAGTTCTTCCAGTGTCATTTATTGATGAGTCCATCTTTTGTCCTGATTTGCAATGCCATTGCAGATAAATGTGTGTGTGTGTGTGTGTGTGTGTATTTTCACCTATTTGTGGGTGTGTTTTTAGAACTTTTGTTTAATTCCATTAGCCATTCTGTACATGGCTGTTCTGAAACCAACCAGTGGTCATAATTGCTTTAACTTTACACTAAATCTTATATTTTGTTCACAAATTTACTCACTCTTCTTCAAAATTGCTTTGACTGAGATGTTCTCCACAAATAGATTTAAGAATAATTTGTTCCTCATAGTTTTGTTACTGAGTTGGCTGCACTGGGCATCCTCTTCTGGGCCCTGTGACTCTGGAAATGAAATCCATCCTTAGAACAACAGCTTGTCTCATCACAGAGAGCTCCCCTTATATGATAAATAGGCCATTACTACTATAAAGAGAAGATATATATTCTTTTAAAGTATCTGGTGGTTTCTTAACAAAAATAGTTTATATACTGATTTACAAATAAACCTCAGTAATTATGAAAAAGTATACATTTTCAAAGTCACATCTCTGATTAAAATTAAGTGAATAAAATTAAATATTTTGGATCTTCA
>NW_012146412.1:4512911-4514260 GCF_000956105.1 Propithecus coquereli
TATTTTGAAAATTTATCCATTCATGCACATTTTGGTGGCTTCTGTATCTTGACTATTGTGAATAATGTTGTGATGAACATGGAAATGCAGATATCTCTTTGAGATCCTTAATTCAAGCCTTTGGATATACACCCAAAAGTGAAATTGATGGATCATATGGAATTCAGTTCTATTTTTAATTTTTCGTGGAATCTCCATATTATTTTTCACAGTGGCACCGATTTACATTTCCACCAGCAGTGTGCAGTCTCCCTTTCCCCTCATCCTTATCAGCACTTGTTACCTTTTGACATTTTGATAACAGACATCCTAACAGGTGTGAGGTAATATCTGATTGTGTTTTGATTTGCTTTTCCTGATGATTAATTTGAGCATTTCTCATATACCTGTTGTTTATTTGTATGTCTTTATTTGAGAAATGTCTGTTCAGTTATTTTGCCCATTTTTTTAATCTTGAACTGCTTGTGATCAACATAGGAAAAGTGACCTAGAGAGAAAGACTATTTTTGCCAGTTGAATTAGGGATGGCAGATTGGGAGCTTTGGTCCATTTTAAGTAGAGGATTTTGAAAACGTTATTTTGTACTACAAGATGGTGAAGTGCATCAAATTATTGCATGGCCCATTGTCTCTTGGAAGATAATCTAAAATGTTGGACTGTTCTCATTATCAACACTGGGTGACTGACAATCTGATTGGGTTTGCCCTTTAGAGGGCCTTCATTTTGAAATAGCTTAAATGTCTCTCCTCATGACTCCCATTATTACTTCAATCATTATTACTGGCCTTAAAGTTTTATACCAGACCAGATTCTAAGGGTCTAAGAATACATTCTGGCATGCTTTCAATCCTATTTTTCTATGCTATGGCATCTTATTGCTTTGCTTCCTTGAATCTCCTTTTATTCTCCTTTGATGCTTCTTATAAAAATATTTTTCTTTCTTGGCCATGCATGCCATAAATCTAAATTTATTACTCCCTCTGCTATTGTTTAATGTTTAACACTAATAAAAATGCTACTTAGCATTTACACAAGGTTCATATTTTTAAAGTGCTTTACAAGGACTATTACTCAGGTCTTTTTTAATGAGAGTATTTTCAGAGGCAATTTGTATGAATATTCAGGAGACATTATGAATGTGAAGCTAAAGCCCTGTTCCTGTAATGATTTCGAATTTAGATGAGAAATACACAGAAATAGGGAAGTGCTGATCTGGCAACCATTAACAAAAAAGGAAGCATTTACAATGAATGTATTATGGTCAGTAAAAAAAATTTATATCTATAGATGTATTTATCCTTTATTCAAATAGAACAGTATCCATAAAATAGGGTTTTAAAATACTTGAG
>NW_012146412.1:4516964-4518273 GCF_000956105.1 Propithecus coquereli
TTTTTTTCTTCTTTTGCCAAATTATACAAATTTAGCTTCTCTACTTTTTTTCACTTAAGACATTGTGTTGACTTCACTAATGATTTAAATTTCTGTGCCCTGGATGCTCTCCAAATCTCTTAAATTATTTGGAAAAGACATAGCTAAAACCAGATATTATGGAAATTTAAAACATATAATCTCAACCAAAGCGATTTCAATCTAATGTTTTTTGATATCCAGTAAAACTGTTCACGATGCCCTTTCCTTAAGTGTCTGCGTCTCGGACACATTGGTTTTTAGTTATTTCTTTAAATACATCAGGTCCTTACCTAGTTTATATAGACACACCCACACAGGCATACTCACGCACATGTATACACACACACAAATGTACACAGAGACATGTTTCTACATTTACACATACATGAATTTTTCCTATGGTTGGATTAGCAGATGTTTCTGATAAATAAATTCCTTTAATCCTTAATAGGAAGTGCTGATTATCTTCACTTTCCACATATGATTACTGTGGGGTCAAATCATGAACCTAGTGAAAATCCTTATTTACAATTCTCATTTGCTTTAAGCTAGTGGATTGATTGTTACAAAGTCTTTAGAGAAAATAAAAAAAAGACCCTGTGTATGCGCATCAGTTTTTTGCTCTGTTAATATATATTTGCATCTTATTTGCCTTAGAATTTAGCTCTCAAAGACCTTTCTATGGGACTTAAAATATGCAATGAAAATGCTGGAAATAATAATGAATTCAGTGAAAACTGATATGGCTCCTTTTCTTGGCCGCCATTGGATAATCTTCTGTGGAATACTTTCTAGCTGGGCCTCCATCATTGAAACAAATCTGTCTAATGGCTTCTTTCTGGAACATATAGGATTAAAGGCATGGCCTTCTCTCTTGGCAGAATACATGTCTGGTGAGACAAACAAAATTGAACATAGAATTATTACACAATCTTATTTTTCTTAAGAAATATATACTACTCCTCTACGTCCAAGAAGGGTGTGTTTAGTTTTTTCCATTTGAAGCAAGCCTGTCTAGTGCCTATATGTTGATGCTATGTATATGCTTACTAGTCTTTCTGTAGAAAACCTAGAAGCTGTAATACTACGTCCAGAGACAAGGTATTGAAACTATTCTGATGCAACAGCTAATCAGAGTTTAAAAGGCATCGAACAAGGTACCGATTCTGTGACATTGACTTCTTTTTTTTTTATATTTCAGCATATTATGGGGGTACAGATGTTTAGGTTATGTATGTTGCCCTTGCTCCCCCTCTCCCCCCAAGTCCGAGTTTCAAGTCCATCCCTC
>NW_012146412.1:4528988-4530948 GCF_000956105.1 Propithecus coquereli
GCCCAGGGTAGGATCCTGGACAGGGAAGCTTTTAGCCTGCAGCACCATCATGGGGGAGCTCAGCTAGCTTTAGCTCCTGCCTGCTGGCAGATGCTGGAGGGATGCCAGAGGGCAGGGGAGGGGAGAAGAGGGAGACCCACTCCTGACAGCCAGGTTGTGAATCTCAGATGTACCCTCCTACCACAAGCAAACTTTGTGACTTGATAAGGTCACTTCGGATCATCCCTGGTAGCTTTCCTCAGAAGCCTGGGAGCAGACTTTTGACCCTTGAAGAAACAGGTATCTTACCAGTTTTTGTGGAGCCTGAGGGAAGGTTCACCAAACCCAGCCCTGCTCAGCCTCTCTTCCCCACCTGCCTCTGCTGTGGTGGAGAATAAGGATGTACCTGGAAGTTCCAGGGACCCACCCACCACCTGGGAAATTCAAGTGCTTCTTCTGAGGGGCTAGAGTCAGTCACAGGTCCTAATAACAACATCAAGTAACCCACAAAGGAAAACTCATCAGGCTAACTGCAGACTTCTCAACTGACACCTTACAAGCCAGAAGGGATCTGGGCAACATCTTCAGTCTTCTTAAACAAAACAACTAGTAGCCTAGAATTTTGTATCCTGAACAACTGTGTTTCATATATAAATGAGAAATAAAGACTTTTCCAGAAAACCAAACACTGAGGGAATTTGTCAAGACCAGTCCTGCCCTGCAGGAAATACCCAGAACTGCATTATACATGTATCAGCACGATAGATACCCACCAGTATAAAACCACACAAAAGCTAAAGCTCAAAGTTCATATAAAACAATAGCACAAGAAGTAAAATAGGGGGAGAAAAAATGGCGGAGTTAGGGTATCCTCCGGAATCCCTGCTTCCAGAGAGGGAGAGGTAGATCTTGGTCTGCTACACAGGATCAGATCACTCTCCTGCAAAAACAGCGAGGTGTGTTGGTGGAGATTCAGCGGGGGACATGCAAATCAGGAAAAAGAACAAAGTGAACAGGAGATAGGAATACAAAACCTGGAAAGCGCCAACAGACAATAGAGAGTGGAGCCCGAGTCGGCGGCGCCAGCCTGGCCAGTAAGTGCACTGGGACAAGTCCCTGACGAGACAGTGTAGCTTCCCCACTGACTTACAAGCCCACTGAGAGGCAGGGGCTCGTGTGAACTGGATGTAGAACTGGGTCTGGAAACGTGGGACTCAGTGGAGAGGAGACAGGAGCGGGAAGCAACTTGAACTTCCCGGAGCTCCGTGCCAGGACTGCACCGGACCGGGGAGGAGCTGGTCTGGGCTACCGCCGGAGGCAGTTAGGACTCAGGAAGCTGGTCTCTGGCACCCAGCGGGTCCTGAATGGGGAGGTGATTACTGAGTAGAGGATTCTAACCTGGAAATTGCTGCTGGCGACTGGGACTGCTCAGGGTGGTACAGTAGAAGCGAGAGCGATTGTGGGACTGACGTGAGATTGGGGGACGGAGACACAAAGGAGATGGCAGAGCACCCTGGTGACTCGATTGACTCCCTGATCAGGTACCTCCCAGCCCCTGAGCGGCTCCCTCTGGAGCCAGCGCACTGGGGGCGGGCAAGCGCCAGCTCGGGGCTCACGGCAGGTCGCGGTACGGAATGGCTCCCTTTCCCTATCCTGGGAACTCTCGAAGCGAGTTCTGCCCTTCCCGGACCTGGGGCCACTTGGCCGGGCCTGTTTCTTTGAGCAGTGAATGCTGAGTGCCTCCTCTGATTTCTGAGTGCCTTCTTGCCTGTTGGGGGAGAACGCCTGTGCAGGCTGAAAGCACTGGGGAGTTGGGCAGTCTGGTGGAGCGCCCCTTCCCCCTGGCCAGGGCCTTCTGCCTGGCCTCTGAGCTTGCAGCAGAGAGACATAAAGAGCCACTCCCCCTCTGTGACAAGCGCCAGTCCCTGGGGATTTGGCACTGATCAATAGCTGACAGCCCAGTGACTTTCCTCGCCAGACC
>NW_012146412.1:4530998-4532949 GCF_000956105.1 Propithecus coquereli
TAAACTGAGACATTTTTATAAATTGAGAGCAAGCTTCTATTTGATTTAAGGCCAGAATTTGTTACTTAAGTTTTCAGGTTATTTTTGCGTTTGAGCTTCATTCATTATGGATATGATTTAATTTAAATTAGCCTGATAGAGACAGTGTTCTATTGTCCTATTCAGGTAGTTACAGGTAATAAAATTCATTGCATTATATAATGTACTCAAATTGTCATCAATAAGTACAAAAAATATATTTAGGTTGTTAATAATTCTATCTTTGGTTTTATCTTCATGTGTAAATTCACCAACAGTTCTCTAGAATTAGTAATTCCATGTATCACCCAGAAGCTTTCCAAACTACAAAAGAATTTATGTATAGAGAATAAATATAAGGTAAAATTATGATTTTACATTATCTTTTATACTTGGGATTGAAATATACTGAGAAGCAGAGACGATGTCTTATTATTCTTTGATTATCCAGTGATTAGTTAGTGGTACACATTTGGTGCTCAGTAAATGTCTGTGGGCTGCTAGTTACTGATCATGTATAGATGAATATTATTTAAAACAATACAAATATGTCTAGCAGAGTGGAGTGGCACAGCAGAAACATGCTGGGCCCATAAAACAATACAAATAACTTATGAAGGAAAATCCTGCCGGGCTCAGTGCTGATTTCTTGGATTTATCAGCTATCCACAGCTTGGAACCATGCAGAAGCTTTCAGTCCCACTCAACATTAAATTTAAACTGCAAACCATAGTCTGCATGACCTTTTTCTGCGCCAATCTGGTAAATCTGGTATTATGCCTTGTTTTCCTTGTCCCCAGATCTCTAATCTGTAAACCTTTGCTCTGTTTTTTGACTCACCATCTCATTCTCTTCACAGACCATTTCCCTTCCCACAGACTGTCTCATGTGTGTTCACTTCCTGTCATCCAGATCTTAGCTTAAATATTACCTTCTAAGAGGGGAATTCCTGATCACTCAAATCCCAAAATTCTGGATCACATTAGTTAACTAAATGATGGTTAATTTTATGACTCAACTTACCTGGGCCACCGGATGCCCAGATATTTGGTTAAACATTATTTTGAGTGTTTCTGTATGGGTGTTTTGGGATGAGACTGACATTTAAACTGTGGAATTTGATTAGAACAGATTGGCCTTCGTGGGTCTGGTTCAATCATTTGAAGGATTTAAATAGAATTGGCTGAATAAACCCTTCCTCTCTCCTTCCCCACACGGAACTAGAGAAAATCTACAGCAGATGGCTTTCTTCATACTTGAACTGGAACATCTAATCTTTGTAGTATTTTAACCTGATATAACCTTTGAACTAGAACTGCGCATCAGCTCCTCCTGGAGCTTCAGCCTGATAGCCTTTGCACTGAAACAGCAGCATTGTCTCTTCCTGGGTTGCCAGCCTACCAGCCCATGCTCCAGATTTTGGACTTGCCAGGCTTCATAATTGCATAAGCCAGTTCCTTAAAATAAATCTCTATCTTATTGGTTCTGTTTCTCTGGAGAACCCTAACTAATACGTACTGTTTATTATCTTTTCCTTTCCCACTAGAGGTATGTTCCATGAAAGCACAAGCCTTAATTGCCTTGTTCTTGATTATATCCACAGAGACTAGCATGTATCTTGCCCTAAAACATATATAGTAATATATATTGTTAAATGTTTTAATTAATGACATGGTCCATAAATATCAATTATAAAGATACTTAAAGAATAAATAATAGTAGTTTCCTGAGGTGAATTGTAAAACCAATTATTTATGAACTCATATAACTATAAATAAATCTATTGAATGAAAGTATTTATTTTGAAGTAATTGTGAATTTTAGTTACCTTGTGCAATTACTAAGAGTAACCAAAAATAACAATCACTTACTGTATGACTGACAGTGTACACTTGATGTGAATTTATAGATTATTAGATGTATCTAATATATA
>NW_012146412.1:4536704-4539082 GCF_000956105.1 Propithecus coquereli
CTTATTTATTTTAAATTTGATATTATTCGAGTTGTATGGAGAAGAGGTGCAATAGCTTTTAAATAAGATTATCTTTCTCCATTTGTTTCTCATAGATCAATATTATCTTATCTCATTTGTACATACATAATATGCTTAGCTTTTCCATCTTATTTTTAATATTCATTTGGACATCTTTAGAAGATTACTGTTCACTCACCAAATACTGAATTTTAATTTCCTCTTTTACAGTTTTATACCAAATGGATTGCCTAACTAATTAATTTTAAACTTTTTGAATTATTCTCCATCTTGCAATAATTCAGATGTTCTTTTTGGAGAGACACAATTGTCAAAGACAAGCAAGTTCAAAGGAAAATAAATGTCTGCATCCTACCCCAGAAAATTTTCTATGTTGAACCACCAACCTTACCATGTTTCCACACTGTTTGAATATGTTAAGTGAGTCTTCAGATCTACTTTCTCCTTGTAAACTAAGAAATGCAGATCACAAAATGATACTGAGCACCAAAGATCTGGGGAATCATACTGAGCTCCCACAACCTGAAGTAAATCAATAGATTCTTAGTGAGGAAAATCCTTTGATACTTTAATTGTTGGCCTCTCCCCCAGAGCCTGGACATTCCTGGCAGGCTGCCTTCCAGAGAGAGGGACAGAGATGACCAGAGTGCTAGCTTTCCTCCATTCAGACTCCTTCATTCTCCCTGCCCTGCCCTGCCTGTGGTTGCTGAGGTAGATAATTGAGCCAGGGCTCTCAGGAGCTGCTGCCTCCCTTTTCTTGTTGCATCTACAACACCGGGACTTCCACAAAAAGTGAGGCTCAAACCTTTCCTCTTAAAGACCTGCAGCACACTAAAGGGTGCTTGAGCTGTGAGTTCCCTGTTCACCAGCCCTCTCTGGTGCTGTTCACCTGCTACTCCATCAGAGCATGGCATCCTCCAAGGCAGAGGGACATGAAACCTGCTTGAGCACCCCATAAGCAACTGGGAACCAGCACACTTCTCCCTGGCACGGTCAGGAATTGATCTTCAGTTACCTGGGGACAGGCCAGCAGGCCAGATCCCATACCCCCAGGAATTGATCATGTTGCTCAGAGGCATGGAGGGGTGATTTTTGAACTAACCTCAGCAGAGGGGCAACCTGTCTGGGTAGAACTGAAAAGAGAGTGTAGTGTGGGTCCAAGCTGCAGCATACTCATGGAGCACCCCTCCTGCCCCCACCAGAGGAAGTCAGTGCTCTCTGCCCAGGGTAGGATCCTGGACAGGGAAGCTTTTAGCCTGCAGCACCATCATGGGGGAGCTCAGCTAGCTTTAGCTCCTGCCTGCTGGCAGATGCTGGAGGGATGCCAGAGGGCAGGGGAGGGGAGAAGAGGGAGACCCACTCCTGACAGCCAGGTTGTGAATCTCAGATGTACCCTCCTACCACAAGCAAACTTTGTGACTTGATAAGGTCACTTCGGATCATCCCTGGTAGCTTTCCTCAGAAGCCTGGGAGCAGACTTTTGACCCTTGAAGAAACAGGTATCTTACCAGTTTTTGTGGAGCCTGAGGGAAGGTTCACCAAACCCAGCCCTGCTCAGCCTCTCTTCCCCACCTGCCTCTGCTGTGGTGGAGAATAAGGATGTACCTGGAAGTTCCAGGGACCCACCCACCACCTGGGAAATTCAAGTGCTTCTTCTGAGGGGCTAGAGTCAGTCACAGGTCCTAATAACAACATCAAGTAACCCACAAAGGAAAACTCATCAGGCTAACTGCAGACTTCTCAACTGACACCTTACAAGCCAGAAGGGATCTGGGCAACATCTTCAGTCTTCTTAAACAAAACAACTAGTAGCCTAGAATTTTGTATCCTGAACAACTGTGTTTCATATATAAATGAGAAATAAAGACTTTTCCAGAAAACCAAACACTGAGGGAATTTGTCAAGACCAGTCCTGCCCTGCAGGAAATACCCAGAACTGCATTATACATGTATCAGCACGATAGATACCCACCAGTATAAAACCACACAAAAGCTAAAGCTCAAAGTTCATATAAAACAATAGCACAAGAAGTAAAATAGGGGGAGAAAAAATGGCGGAGTTAGGGTATCCTCCGGAATCCCTGCTTCCAGAGAGGGAGAGGTAGATCTTGGTCTGCTACACAGGATCAGATCACTCTCCTGCAAAAACAGCGAGGTGTGTTGGTGGAGATTCAGCGGGGGACATGCAAATCAGGAAAAAGAACAAAGTGAACAGGAGATAGGAATACAAAACCTGGAAAGCGCCAACAGACAATAGAGAGTGGAGCCCGAGTCGGCGGCGCCAGCCTGGCCAGTAAGTGCACTGGGACAAGTCCCTGACGAGACAGTGTAGCTTCCCCACTGACTTACAAGCCCAC
>NW_012146412.1:4550672-4552619 GCF_000956105.1 Propithecus coquereli
GGCTGTAGAAGAAATGGGCCTAACAGACATTTACAAAACATTTTACCAAAAAACTGCTGATTATACATTCTTCCAATCAGCACATCAAAAATTCTCTATTATTGATCATAGCTTAAGACACAAAATGTGCCTCAACAAGTTCAAAAAAATAAAAATCATACCATGTATCTTCTCAGACCACAGTGGAACAAAACTAGAAATCAACTCCAAGAGAAACACTCAATTATAAATAAAGTCATGGAAATTAAACAATCTGCTGCTGGCTGATTATTGGGTCAATAATAAATTACAATGTAAATTAAAAGACTCCTTGAACTGGATGACCAAGGGGGCACAAGCTAGCAAATCTATGGAATTCAGCACAGCAATCCTAATGGGAAAATTCATAGCTTTAAATGCCCACATCAAAAAGACAGAAAGATCACAAATTAAGAATCTAATGACATGTCTCAAGGAACTAGAAAAGGAAGACCAAACTAAACCCAAAGCAAGAAGAATAAATTACTAAGGTCAGAGCAGAACTAAACACAATGGAAAACAAAAAAGCAATACAAAGGATCAATGAAACAAAAAATTGACTCATTGTAAAGAAAGAAAATTGATAGATGACTTGATAGATTAACCAGGAATAGAAGAGAAAGGACCCAAATAAGCTCAATCAGAAATAAAAAAGGAGATATTACAACTGTTACCACAGAAATACAAAATATCATCTGTGAATACTAAAATCTCTATGCACATAAATTCAAAAACATAGAGGAGATGGACAAATTCCTGGAAACACACAACCTCCAAGACTGCACCAGGAAGAAATAGAACTCATAAACAGACCAATAATGAACAAAGGGATTGAAGCAGTAATAAAAAAAATCTTCGAACAATAAAAAAATCCTCAGAACAGACGGACTCACAGCTGAAATTTACCAAACCTACAAAGGAAAGCTGGTTCCCATACTGAATTAATTATTCCATAATATCAGTATGGGGGGTATACTCTCCAACTCATTCTACAAAGCCAGTATCACCTTGATACTAAAGCCAGTAAAGGACACAAGAAAAATTGAAAACTGCAGACCAATATCCCTTATGAATATATATGCAAAATCCTTAATAAAATACTCACAAACCAAATTCAACAGCACATCAAAAAAGATAATTCACCATGACGAAGTGGGCGTTATCCCGGGTATGCAAGGATGGTTCAAAATAGGTAAATCAATAAATATGATTCACCAAATAAATAGAAGCAAAAACAAAGACTATGTTATTATCTTTATAGATGCAGAAAAAGCATTCCACTAAGTTCAGCACCCTTTTATGATAAAAACCTTCAAAAAACTAGGCATAGAAGGAACATATCTAAAAATTATAAAAGCCAGATATGAGAAACCCACAACCAACATCATACTGAATGGGGAGAAGTTGAAAGCATTCCAACAGTGAGCACAAGACAAAGGTGCCCACTATCCCCATTTCTGCTCAATGAGTATTGGAAGTCCTAGCCAGAGAAATCAGGCAAGAGAAGGAAATTAAGGGTATCCAAATGGGGAAAGAGGAGGTCAAACGATTGCTCTTTGCTGATGATATGATCTTATATCTAGAAAACTCCAAAGACTCCACCAGGAGACTGCTGGAACTGATAAATAGTTAAGCAAAGTTTTGGGTTACAAAATCAATTTACACAAATCAGTAGCGTTTCTATATACAAAAAACAGTCAAGCTGAAAGACAAATCAAACACTCAATATCATTCAAAGTAGCTAAAAAGAAAATACTGAAATGTACACTAAACCAAGGAGGTGAAATATCTCTACAAAGAGAACTACAAAGCACTGAGGAAAGAAATTGTAGATGATACAAACAAATGGAAAAATATATCATGTTCATGGATTGGTAGAATCAACATTGCTAAAATATCCATACTACCCAAAGTGATGTACAAATTCAA
>NW_012146412.1:4554344-4555582 GCF_000956105.1 Propithecus coquereli
TATATGTATAAAGATTAAGAAAAACATCCTTTATATAAATTTCTTTCCTTGGCAAAATAAAATTCTGATGTGAGATACTCAGAGTTTCTAGTGAAATGAATGAATGAAGTATTCAGTGTGATTCATTAACATTATCACTTTATCCATTTCACTTTTTAGCTTTGAATCAAGTAATACTTAACAGAGAATTTGTAAGATCACAGCCTTAAATGAACACTGTATTTTCAACGTTGACTACATGGCCATTTGCTTCTCTGATATCAATTTCAAGATGATTTTATATTATCTAGAGATATTTTTATTCTTGAAAATCTTAGAGAAGGCTTGAAGCAGCTCTGTGTTGCCACATATTTAGTGTTGAAAGTTAATCTTGTTGGTTAAAGCACAACTGCTACTAAAGACTTTTTATTTCTTTTGTAAATAATGATAGCAATCTATAATTAATTAGTGGTAAGTGAGGGTTATCTACTCTTCTGAAAACTCTCTATCAAACCATAATGGAAGAAAGTCCCAGATCAAATTTGGCTACACAGACAATTATTAGCAAGCAGGCACTTAAGAGTCCACAGCTTGTTCTATGAGCTCAAAGAAATCCCATCTAGTAAATCTTTTTAGGTGCTGTAAGTCCACCTTGCATAAATGGTTCTTCTTAAGTAAATACAATGATATTCTAACACAACAGTTGTCTAATCATCTAGAAAGCTAGATAGATTCAAAATCTTTCAAGAACCTTCATATCCAGTAGTGAAACAGAGTATGTGATCACACCTTTAGGAGAGTCTAATAAAAGTTTTACATTTGGTTAAGGAAAATCTCTAATGATCATTACACCCACTTTAAAAAAAAAAAAGCATATTTCTCCCAGGAGAGTCTTTTTAAGTATTCATTAGACTCACAAACAAGCTACTATTTTCACCCATAAAAACTTATTGCTAATGTTTATTTTGTCAATTAGAAATATTTCTGGCATTGTTCAGGATAAGGAGAATTGAAGTTGTAGAAGCTGACTTAGAGTGGCCTTTCTGATTAAATGATAGCAGACCACCTCTGGTCTATGACTTCCTGATTAGGAACTGACTGTCGACTGCAGCTTAAACTAATCAACACCTACATAATATTACACCTTCTACATAGGAGGTATTTCAAAATAGATTATAGATATGGTAACATTGGTGTTCTCTGATTAGGACCATAACATGTCATGCTTTTTCCTTTCCAACCAAACATAATCTTTGGCA
>NW_012146412.1:4558158-4559851 GCF_000956105.1 Propithecus coquereli
AACAGTGAACTGTGAAATAATCACATAATGTATATAATTATATAACTTTCAAATGAATGAAAAAATGACATTCAATGATATGGATTCATCTTAGCAATATAATATTAAGTGAAAAAGTAAATTCAAATAATCACGTATAACAATAATACATTTTTGTAAGATGAAAAACATTTAAAATATAGAGATATATAAATACACACACACTACTACATACACGCATACACACACGTGTAGTCAAAAAATTCTCAAACTATAGCAATTAATTGAAACTAACCATACACTGAAAACCAAAAGGAAGAGGATATATTTAGTTGACTCTTTCAGTTCTCCATATATACGTTATGGAATATATTTATATATTCCATATTATGTATGCACTTCCTTTTTAGTAATGCATATAGATATGATATAGAATTGAAGGTGCAATAATAAACGTGGGATTCTGGGTGATTATTTATTGATTTAGGGAGGTGCAGGAAGGTTGGTTGATGAGGGGATTGGGAAGACATTGTTGGATTTAGGTTTGTCAAGGTCTCAGCTTTTCTTTTAGGCGATAGACTTAAGGTTGTGAATTCCATTATTAAAAACAATGAATTGATGACTGACTAAATAAAAGTGAACCATGCCAATTTGATGGTGAGTACATGTGGTGCTTGTCTTTTCATTCTTGGGATACCTCACTTAGTAGAATGCGTTCCAGCTCTATCCAGGAGTATACAAGAGGTGCTATATCACCATTGTAAATGTGCTTATTCATGTAACACTTTCAAGGGCATTGAAAATAAATTTAAGACATTCAATATTCCTAAAACCAGAACTGTAATTGCTATGTAATAGATGTGTTTCATTAGAGTTTGTGATTTATTATTTCATAGCTCTTCCTAATTCTACTGGATTTCTGCATTTTCTTCCAGTGTAATCTGTATGTATTGCTGGGACTCAGAAAACAATACCCCAAAATGAGGGCTTCAGAAGCAGCCTAGGAAGCAAAAGTTTTTCTCTGACCATTTCCTGCCCTCTTGTCTCTCAGTCCCATTCTCCACCAAAGCTAGCTATAAAAACTAGAATCCCTCTTTCCCAAGGTTGCTCATAGAAACCAGAATTCCTTTTCCCCAAACCTAGCAATAAGACCTAAAAATATTATTCTAATTTCCCCCACCTTTCTGTGTAAAAACTGGCCATAAGAAATTATCTGACTCAGCTTATTTGACTGTAGGTCAAAAGACCCCTTTCTAGAGAGGGTCCTGCCCCATACCCAGAAGGAAGGAATGCATGATCAGAGAGGCCAAGAACAATCTAGACAGACAAGCTTTGCTGGGTTTTCCCACTCAGTCTATTAGCATTAGATCACATCCCTTTTGTACAATCATTTCTAAACAGTTGTCTATACATTGTTGAAACTAAGCATAAAAGTGGAATATTTCCCATGTATCATTTGGTCTTCATTCTGAAGGCTCCCATGTCATGCATGACTATCATCAAATAAATTTCTGTGCCTTTCCTCCTATTAACCTGTCTCTTGTCAGTGATTTTCTGCAAACCTCCAGAGGGCAAAAGGAAAGTTTTCCCTTGACACAACAGTATCTTATCTCTATTTTTAAAAATGGACATTTTATTTGTCATTCATTTTGCTTTTTAGGTGATTATATTTTGAATTTTTAATTAGTCTATTATGTGTGAAGTAGAACAAGAA
>NW_012146412.1:4564549-4564921 GCF_000956105.1 Propithecus coquereli
TCGTAATTTTCTGCTCGATTTCTGTGACTGACTTATTTAATTGGAAGGAGTTGTCTTTAATCTCTGAGATTCTTTCCTCTGTTTGATCTACCCTGTTCTTGAGGCTTTCCACGATGTTTTGTAGTTTCTGTATAAGTCCTTTATCTAGGAGATCGATTTGATTTTTCTTTAATATTTCAATTTCTTTAGTGAATTTTTCTTCCAAGTCCTGGATTTTTTTTGAGGTTTCTTTTTGTTGGTTATCCATTTTTTCTTGCATATCATTCAGTTTTCTTTCAATCCATGTTTGAAATTCTTCTTCTGTCATTTTAATGTTCTGAGTTTGGTTAATGTCCATTGCTGGGGAGCTGCTGTTCCTCTTTGGGGGTGTGC
>NW_012146412.1:4567756-4569633 GCF_000956105.1 Propithecus coquereli
AGATTTTACCCTGGAGATGACTCTGTAAGATTTGGATGTTTACTTCTTAACTTAGATCTGCACTAAGCTTATAGTATTTTATTTCTCTAAGCTATTTTTGAGAGCAGTATTATTGTTATCCTTTTTGATCTGTATGGTGTTGGAGAATGGGTAGAGTTGGATTTAGACAGCTGCCATTATTCTTCAGAAGTCCTCAAGCCCTGTATGGCTTTTAAATATCAGTTTTTATTGGCCAAAGTCAATGCACTTATTCTCTCCTGTATATTTTGCAACACATGGCTGTGCTGGTGTCATGCAGAGGCTATCTCTTCAAAATATGCATTCCATGCTTGTTTTTGCTCTATAGCATAAAGTGTTCTTCTGTCTACTGTTTTGCTAGGAAGAAGGTTTGAAACCTATGAAAGTTGTCAGTATCAAAATGGAGTCACTTGTATTATTAATAAAAACCCTGATAGAGCCAGGAAAGTCCATGAAAGACGGGTTCTCCTGCATGAATGCTTGATAACAAGAACTATCGCAAAAAACTCTGCAAAATCTTGTACAAATGCCTTCACTATTTTATAGAAAAAATACGTTTACAAAGACATCTGTACAACAACTGCCAGTCTAGCCCTTGGACTGGTGGCATCCTTGTTATTGCTCCTCCGAGCTAAGAATAATTTTCTCAAAACAATTATGTAATCCTCTTCATTTTTTCTTTAAAAACATTCCTCTTCCTTTACTTCCCTGAATACACACATACTCCCATTGCAATGCCCATTCCTGAATAAACATCATTTTGTTTTATAATCTCCCTCTCTGTTTGTTATTTAGGTTGGCAAACCTTTTTCATTGGAACACAAAATACGACTAACTACCTTCACAATGTCAGTTCACTTCTGGACACATCATTCCACAATGTAGTAAAAGTTCCCTTTCCCAAAGTTATTTGTGTGAATAAGAATAAGAGATCTCTTCTTTTTAGCTGAATACTCTACTCTGAGCTAGAGTATTCAGCTTTGCATATGAAACTGGAGTGGATTTCAGACTATTTTCCTCCTCTCAGTTTTAGGTCTGGCACATCGTGGGTAAACCTCATATATCAGCTTCTAGTCTTCACTCCTCGTGGAAACACAGTAACCTGAATCTTTTTTTGAAATGTAAATATCATTTAGAAGGAGTCAAAATGAAAATAATTAACTTGTTAACATACATTTTCTTAAGAATAAAACTATCACTTCCATAGACAGTTGATATCAACAGGTTGAGTAAAGTTTAAAGACAGATGGTAGGACAGTAAAACTGAGCATGTTAATAAGGCTGAGGATGGGAAAAGCTAGGTTAGATATCAGAATGGAGACCTCTGAGATGTGTTCCTAATGAATGAAATAGAATAGGAACGTATATTTGAGAGGCAGCCCTCTCAATCCTTCCATAAGTTTTGGGCTAACACAAAAAACCATGACTTTGTAAAAGAAGTTACATTTCTACCTTCTGAGTACTTCTAAGTGTTGAACAGAATAGAGAGTAGGCTCCTGAAATCACTAATTGACAGATTGATTTAATATTGAGTGACTATTTCAGCAATAACTTTTAAAACTGGTGGAAGGAAGTCACTAGAAAAATGTGGTTAAAGACTGAATCACTGTTAGGGCATTTTTTCAGTAAGTGACACTAATTGCAAAATAATGGCCAGATACTTTGCCATCAGACTTATGCTGACAGATAAATGTTTTATTATTTTTTAATTTACCACCTTATAAATTCAGCTGGCCTGACGGAAATCTTTTCTCAATTCTCTTGGAAATGAGCCTGGGCATTGTTAGTATGTCTCTGCTTGATACATGCCAAACTGTGGAGTCATCTCAATTTAAACCTTTATTATGGCAGCACCCCAA
>NW_012146412.1:4569683-4571545 GCF_000956105.1 Propithecus coquereli
GGTGAGATTCGATCACACCCTTTATGATGAATCAGTAGATGCAGAAAAAGGGTGTGCAAGATGACCTCCTTGTCAGTAGGTGGCACTTGCAGGGAGGAACGAGCTGCGGTGCTGTTTTGGGGTCCTGTAGCTAGCTCTTATTCCTCTAGAGAGGCCCTCTTGTGTCTGGGGTGGTGGGTGGGACCCTGGGATTTCCAGGTGTGTCCTTATTCTCCACCTAAGTGGGAGGAGTGAGTCTGGGTGGGGCTGGGTTAGGCAAGCCTGCCCTCAGGCTCCACAACTGTTGCTAGCAGTGTCAAAGGTCTACTCTTTGTTTCTGTGCAAAGCTGCTGGGAGGGGCTGAAATGGGTCCACTCAGCTGAAAGTCTGGGTTTGGGGGCTGGGGCTGTCCAAGACCCGCACTCTGGAGCCGGTCTCGCTCCCTCCACTCTCCCCCTCTCCATGGCTTCTCCCAGGATTCTGCCAGCAAGCGGGAACTCAGGCCGATCGCTCTCCCCTGGCTGTGACAGGGGCCGGGAGGTTCCCTACCCAGGATTGCAGACTGAGCTGGGTGCACAGCCCTCTTTTGGGAGGAGGGTTGCTGCTCCGGCACGCTGATCTGCCCCTGAAGGCGCACACTCCTCAGTAGGCTCTTTCACAGATCTCTCTTCTGTGCCCTGGGGAAGTGCGATCCTGACCTGGGTGTATGGGGTCTGGTCTGCAGGCCTGTCCCCTGAACCCTGGAGATCAATCCCTGACCCTGCCAGGGGTGGGGGTGGTGCTGGTCTTGAATCACCTACAGAGTGCCCAAGCTGGATTGATTTCATTCCACCTCAGGATTTGCCCCGCTCTCCTGGAGTCCCCAGGCAAGTAGCACCTACGAGGTCTGGCAGGTAGGGAACTCGCAGTCTGAGTACCCCTCAGTCTGCTGTAGGGCCCCAAAAGGAAAGGTCCTGTTCATTGGAGATGCCTTCGTGTGATGGCTAAATTGTCTCTCTGGGCACCCACGGGTAGGGAGCAGGAAGGAGAGAATGGAGCACTATGGCGTCTGCCAATGGGCTCTGGTCTGCACCTGGGAAGGTGCCTCCGGGGGTTAGGAGTCTGGTGCTGAGTCCGCAAGAGGCCACTGCTCACTGGCGGCAGCCGTCTCTGGGCTGGTGTCAGCAGATGTCTCCAGTCTCTCAGGATCCCACCAGCAGTCCGAGATGCAAGGGAGGGGGAAGTTAACCTCTCCACCTACCCTTGTCGCTGGTCTCCAAGCCTCTCGGGACCTTTCTCCTTCCAGTTCTCCTCTGCAACGTCTTCCCGTGGAGTCTCCTGTAGTTTCAGGCACCCTTCCTTCCGACCCTCACCTGATCTATGTTTCTCTGCTGGCTTATTTTTTTCTCTTTCTTCTAAAATTAGTCTTTTTTGCAGAGACATTCTGACTGGCGGCTTTTCTCATCTGCCATCTTGACTCCTCCCCTTGCTTAAGGATTTTTTGTAAGTTTGAATATTATACTTAAATTTTTCTCTGCTATATATTTTGTTCCTGTGAATTTTTTTGTTGTTTCAGGATATTATAGGGGTACAGATGTTTAGGTTATGTATGTTGCCTTTCCCGCCCTCTGCCCTGCAAGTACGAGCTTCAAGCGTGTCCATCCCCCAGATGGTGAGCATCACACTCTTTGTGTATGCATATGCCCGTCCCCTCCTCCCCCCTCCCCTCTGCCCAACATCCAATAAATGTTATTCTTATATGTGCACTTATGTGTTGATCATTTAATACCAATTTGATGGTGAGTACGTGTGGTGCTTGTTTTTCCATTCTTGGGATGCTTCATTTAATAGAATGTGTTCAAGCTCTATCCAGGAGAATACAAAAGCTGTGAATGTTTTTATAT
>NW_012146412.1:4583049-4584450 GCF_000956105.1 Propithecus coquereli
CAGAACTATGGCCTGGTTTGAAAGGATGGGGAAGTAAAGTCCACTGATACATATAGGGTTTGTTATATGTTTGCTGATGTGTGTCGGTACGTCCTCTCCTTTGGGAGCCTGTGAACTCTCAGGCGGCCTGTGAAAGGCTTCACATCAACACCTGCTTTCAGTTTATGCAAACCCAGTTGTTACAGGTTTAATTGTGCCCCATCTCACCAAAAAAAATGTTGACGTCCTCACCTCCAGTACCTCAGAATGTGACTTTATTTGGAGCTAAGATCTTTGTAAGTGTGACTAAGTTAAAATAAGTTCATTTGAATGGGCCCTAATCCATCCACATGAGTAGTGTCCTTATATAAAGGGGAGATTTGGACACCGAGACAGAAATGCATGTAGGGAAGATGATGTGAAGAGACGCAAGGAGCATGTCATGTGAAGATGAAGGTAGAGATAGGAGTAATGCATCTACAAACCAAGGAACACCAAAGATTGCCAGTAAAGCACAGAGGTATGAGACAGGCTTGGACCAGATTTTCCCTCGCAGCCCTCAAAAGGAGCTAAGCCTACTAATTCCTTAATCTCAGACTTTAACCTCCAGAACTGTGAGACAATACACTTCTGTTGTTGAAGCCACTCAGTTTGTGGTACTTTGTTATGGCAGCCTTAGCAAACTAATACATTAGGCACAAGTAGGTTTTTTACTAAAATTCTGTTTGAATTCATCTTATTTTGAAAGATAAAAATTGTAAGTATCAATCTAAATTCTGGATTTTTTTTCAAATAATGTGTTTATCGTCATCTAAAAAGTGGGATCACAAGTCATATTTACATGATCAATATTTACAGAATTTTTATATCTTAGCTTAAAATATGTAATGGTTCAAAGATCACTTTGAAATAGGCAGCATAACTTGTTCACAATAATATAAATTTTTATTGTGCTAAAGTATACATAACAAATTCACCATTTCAACCATTTTAAGTGTACAGTTCAATGGCATTAAGTGTATTCACATTGTTGTGAACACATCACTACCAACACAATGCTATTTTGACATTTAAATTTGACTTGCTATAAAAAATTGAGCATTTGAACCCATTTAAGCTCCCATTTCTGTGAATGACTTAGGGGTAAAATACACTAACCATTTCTAATGCCATTAAAAACGTTGTTCATGTGATTCCATGTGATTTAATTCAACACAATTTCTTCCACAGAACAAGTTTAAACCAAAACAAAAAAAAGCAAGAGGAACATATACCCATGAAAACTGACTTCTAGTCTAAATTGGTCATTAATTTCATCTGTCATTAGATACATCAAGACATACCCACTCTGAAAAATAACACTCATTTCGTGATAATTTCTTACCTTGGGCTCAGGGGTGGGATTTTAGAGGGACAGGGAAT
>NW_012146412.1:4584500-4585550 GCF_000956105.1 Propithecus coquereli
TGTATGCTTGCTTTTGTTGTGTGACTTGCAGACAAAGTAGTTTCTAGAGAATTCTAGAGATACTTTTGGGAAGGCAATGCCTATGGAGCTCAGTCCAGTAAAAGAGTGGGTCCAAGTGTTTTGCTTTTGTCTCTTAATAGTATGTCATTATTTCACTGTTTATTAATATTAATGGAATTTTGATAAATATTTTCCCTTATGTTTCCTAAGAAGTTCTTCAGTGGCACTTTTTTACAGCTTGTGTTTTCAACTTGTCCTTCTTGTACTCTTGCAAATTACTTTTCTGTGAAAAAAAATCATGAATGCAGTTGACAAAGGCAGGTAAAATGCCCTCCATTACAAATAGTTTCCCAAAGGTTTTTGACTCATGTACATCATGTAATGGACAGAGTATAAGATTTCCAGTGGAGCAGAAGTGGATTTCAAATCTAACATGGTAACTTTTAAAAAATACAAGACAGCTGATCCATGAGCATGACATATTTTTCCATCTGTTACATTCTCTGCAATTCCTTTCCTGGGTGTTTCATAGCTCTCCCCATAGAGGTATCTCACATCCTTAGTTAAATATATTCCTAACAGATGGAAAAACATACCATGCTCACAAATTGGCAGAATGAACATCGTTAAAGTGTCAATACCACCCAAGGTGGTTACAGATTCAATGAAATCCCCATTAAAATGCCACTTTTATTTTCTGCAGATCTCAGAAAAAAAGTTCTGTGCTTCATATGGAATCAGAAAAGACCCCAAATAGCTAATGCAATCTTACATATTAAGAACGAATCTGGAGGCATCACTTTAGCAGACTTCAAGTTAAACTACAAGGCTATAGTAACCAAAACAGCATGGTACTGGAACAAAAACAGAGACATAGATATATGGATCAAAACAGAGAACACAGATATGAATCTATTCTAATATTGTCATCTGATCTTTGACAAAGCAGACAAAAACATACACTGGGGTAAAGAATGCCTATTTAATAAATGGTGCTGGGAAAATTGAATAGCCACATGTAGAAGATTGAAACAGGATCTATATCTCTCA
>NW_012146412.1:4588410-4589064 GCF_000956105.1 Propithecus coquereli
TCAAGACATACCCACTCTGAAAAATAACACTCATTTCGTGATAATTTCTTACCTTGGGCTCAGGGGTGGGATTTTAGAGGGACAGGGAATTAGGACTATTTCAGTTTCCATTTTTATCAAAATAAACAGGACTTCTATGTTTAATTACTCGATATACTAAGGATATCATTAAGTAAAATAAGACAGACAAGTGGGGTAAAATGAAAAGAAATAGGTTACTTCTAAATTACATAAGTCAACCCAGAAGACATAAAATGCTGTCAGCGTACTTGGTATACTAGCATTTCCTTGATTCATGTACTAACATCACTTACTCATTATATTTCAGAAAGGTCAAACCTAAATCTTTTCCACTCCACGAGGAAGGTGTAAGGTCTACATATTTACAAGGCCAAATATATATGAAATATATATACAATAGAGCACCCAATTTTCTGTTCTTCAGAGGAAGAACAGGAATTTTATCAACAGGAGAGTAATATATAAAAGTTCACCCTTGAAAAGTAAAATAGATAGAAGTAGGAAGATTTCAGTAAGCATCTCAGTACATTTATTACTATAATTCTTTGATCCTCACTTTTTAGACATCATAAGGCATAGGAAGAGCATTAGAAACCATTCAAAAGTCACCTGTGATTTCTCTTTGCTTTCTTG
>NW_012146412.1:4591129-4593828 GCF_000956105.1 Propithecus coquereli
AAAGAAATAGCTGATATACATGTTAGGCTTAATTTTTAAATGGCTATTGCTCTCAATTTGTCTTAATAAATTATTATTAATAACTGCTCTTATATTTTGCTCAAAATTACAGTTATAAATCACTACTCAATTATGATACATTATTTATTTTAACAAAAAACCCACTTCTTTTTAAACTTAATTTTGGAAATGCAGCTTGAGGTAAGGATTTAAGAAAGTTCTATGAACTTTATTTTTATGGCAAGGGGTCCTATGGAAGACTTTTGATTAGAAATGTGGATTTTTTTTTTCTGAGACAGAATCTTGTTCTGTTTCCTGGGCTAGAGTTCAGTGGCGTCAGCAGAGCTCAGTGCAAACTCAAACCCCTGGGCTCAAGTGATCATCCTGCCTCAGCCTCCTGAGCAGTTTGGACTATAGGTCCCCACAGCACCCAGCTAATTTTTCCATTTTTAGTGGAGATGGGGTCTCAGTCTTGCTCAGGCTGGTCTTGAACCCCTGAGCTCAAGTAATCCTCCCTCTTTAGCCTCCCAGAGTGCTAGGATTACAGGTGTGAGCCACCACACCCGGCCTAGAAATGTCGATCTCTAGGTGTTATTTTAGGAAGATTATTTGGATGTTCTGGACAGATTGAAGTGAGCAGGCAAAGAGCCTTTTTAAAACTGGTATTCCATGGAGGAGTGAAATAATGAGGAATTCAGTAGTAAATTAGGACACCTTTAGAAAGAACTTCTAGAGGACTTGGGGGTTGAATGTATTTTGCATTTTTTACAAAGTAAGTATTTTATTATGCTACTTACTTAAAATTTTTGATGACTTCACAATAGTCTGAAAACTATGCCCCAAATTCTTATTATCATTAAAATGTTTTAGCTTCAGATATAATCAGACCTAGCTAAATATTGCCAAAATGATAAGGAGTTTATTGTTTTAAAAAGGAGAAACTGACAATAAGACATGTCCCGAGTTGAGTCCTTCAATGCCACAACGATATCTTCCAGTGCGATGCATCTTTCTGCTCCGCCATCTTTCCTCTGTAGGTGTTGTGGTTGAATTGGGTCTCCCCTCCACCCCCAAAAGATATATTTAAGTCCTAACTTCTGGCATCTGTGAATGGGACCTTATTTGGAAACGAGGTCTTTGTAGATGTAATCAAGTTAAGATGAGGTCATACTCAATTAGTGTTGGCCCTAATCTGATATAACTAGTGTCCTTATAAAAAGAGAAGAGACACAAACACATACAGTGAGCAAAATGTCACGTGAACACACAGACACAGATACAGGGAGAACTCCATGTGGTGACGGAGCAGAGACTGGAGTTACGGAGCTGCAAGCCAAGGAACAGCAAGGATTACTGGCAACCCCCAGAAGCTAGGAAGATGCAAAGAAGGATGCTCCTCTGGAGTCTTCAGACAGAACATGTGTTTTATAAGATTTAGATTCTTTTGATGTTGGAACATAATAATGCTTGGATAGGTAAAAGGCAGCACTCTCTGTTGGAGCTCTGAATGAGAGAAGACTGTCAAACCAGGCCACGTAGGGGTTGTACCCAGGGACAGAATAATAGGTGGTGCTGGAAGGAGAAGCTTATTTGCAAGCCAGTGGGGTTAGCTTGCTTTTTCAGGCTCCCTGTGGATTGTCTAATTTGAATAACGTTGCAGGCTCTGGGGGATACTGGCTCTTCCTAGTTTTCTGGTACCTAGTCCCTGGGGTGATTAAGGTGATTGCATAGTGGCCTGGAGTGTGAGAATCCAATACAGAAATGATTGGGATGTGGACTCAATCAGCTTCTCAAGAAGGAAAACTCACGAGTCTTTAAGCAGAGCCTCAAAACTGTATCAAGAAACCATTAAAAAATGGACTCTGTTTACACTATGATGCTGTCAACCACACCTTGATTTCAAAATCCTGTGCTCCAGAGCTGTGAGAGAACACATTTCTGTGGTTTCAAGGCACGCAGTTTGTGATACTTTGGTACCGCGGCCCTAGGAACCTATACAGTAGGTGATAGCTGCACTCACGGAAATGGCTGAGTGGACACAATGTAGCTCAACACCACCAACAACAGAGGAGAGTCTGCTTCTCTGTCTCTGTGTATTAGTGAGGTAATCCTTTTCCAGGATTCCTGTGCTGGTCTGGTAAGGCTGCCATAACAAAATACTACAGGTCGTGTGGCTTAAACAACAAAGATTTGTTTTCTCACAGTTCTAGAGGCTGCAAGTCCAAGATCAAGGTGTCAGCAGATTGGTTTTCTTCTGAATCCTCTGTCCTTGGCTTGCAGATGGTTGGCCCATTGTCTGTGCACTAGAATCCTTGGTGTCTCTTCTTTTAAGGACACCAATCCTATTGGATTAGGACCCCACTCTTAGGACCTCATTTAACCTTGACTATTTCTTCAGAGGCCCTATCTCCAAATACAGTCACATTGGGAGCTAGGACTTCAACATATGAATTCAATGGTGGTAGGGGAGGGGAGGGGGAAAATCAGTCCATAACATCTCCTCAGTAGAAGTTCCTTCATGTCCAATTAGCTAGAATTTAGTAACATGCCTAACCCTAACCACTGGCAAGAAAAATGAGAACTCCACGATTAGCTTTTTCTAAACAAGATTCAACGCTTGTACAGGGAAGGAAATTAACTTTTGTGAACTCATAGGGGAGTATATTTCAACAGAATTGGAGTTTTTCTTGCAAGGTAGA
>NW_012146412.1:4595253-4596822 GCF_000956105.1 Propithecus coquereli
GGGAGAAAAGAGCACCAGAAACAGAGCTACTGTGAGAAAGTAAATGGCTCAGGAAAAAAAAAAAAAAAAAGACCTGAGAAATTTATGCATGTGAACTTTTGCCTTAATTTTTTTTTTTTTTAAATTTCAAGAACAACCTCCATGATGCTTATTGGACCCAGATGAATTTTACACATAAATCCTTCAAAGAGCAAAAAGTACCCATATTGTTTTAACTCTTCTGTAAAAAGGGATTGAAAGATCCTGTCTTAATTCTTAATGTGAGAAGGGAAGTGCAGCCCTGGCCTCACTGCCTTGGCTTTGAACTGACAGACAGCATGTTTTCTGAATTTGTATTTATACGTTAGCAACTACGTTTTTATCTACTAATTACAATGTCACAATTTTAATAATAATTTTGGATAGTCAGGAGGAAAAATGGCAGATTAGGGGTGACCCCCTGGCTCTCTGCCCCCAGAGTAGGAGGTGAAGAACGCGGACAGCCACACGCAAGTGAGGCGCTCTCCCACAAGATCAGCTTCATGAATCTGCAGAGAAGCAGTGAGGGACAAGCAGTGCTGTGGAAAAAAAATGGTGAACCAGAGAAATGGCTGCAAATACTGGAGAGTGCAGGACAAACAGTGGGGAGTGCAGCGTGGGACAGGCACGCCCGTGGGCGGGCTGGCTGGGGCAGTGTGATTGGACTCACAGGGAGGCGACTCTTCCTCTACCAAACCCCACACCCACGCAGGCAGGGAAGCGCCTGAAGTCAGTGCGGAGTGGTAGCACTGGCTGACAAGCAGTGGGGAGTGGAGACAGGAGCGGGAACATTTTGACTCACCTTGCATTGGTGGGGAGGGACTGACCGGAGTGGGCGCTTCCCGGATCGGACGCTGCCCGAGCCCACAGAGAGAGTTTGGAGTCAGGCTTCCCACCACAGGAGACCACCAAGACCGGATCGGGGGAAAGGAACACCATAAAAGAAGCTCTGTCCATGGAAATCGCTGAAAGTTCAGCGGGCTCTGGGAGGGACAGAGCACAGAGTCCTCTGGCTGATCTGTCGAGTCTCAGTGTGTTGGGGGGAGTGGTGGGCTCTGCGGGCGGCTCTGGGAGACAGCTCCGGGAGAGGGCAGCGACAAACCCCAGCTCCTGATGCCTGCCCAGTGCAGTCATCTCCAGCGCTGACTCACAGCGGGTGGGCAGCTGCCATTTGGGGAGCCCCAAGCCTGGAGCTGCCAGGGCTTGTTGCCCAGGCAACAACCTGAGTCATTGCCGCTGCCTCCGTGGCAGAGCTGGTCGCGTCCTATGAGGAGGAGAGTAATGCGAGAAGCCACTTTTTCTCCTGAATCTGCGGTCATCTATCCCAGCCGGTGACTCAAGCTCTGCTTTCGAAAGGGCTGAAAAGGGAGAAAGATCGATATGTCTGCCGAATTACCAGGCAGTCTCAGGCGGCCCTGTTCCATTCAGCCTCCGGTGCTACGAGCCAAGGAGACGGTGAACGGAAGAAGACCGTTTGTAGAGCTGTGATCCAGAACTACATAATCACCCCCTCTCCTAGGCGACTCAACCCCTCCCCATGCCTCGCGCCAA
>NW_012146412.1:4598156-4599829 GCF_000956105.1 Propithecus coquereli
AATTTCTGAAGTATACTGTCTCAGGCACACCGATTCCTGCTGCTCTTCTTAACACATCTAAAGTGGTAACAAGGCTCAAGTAGCCCTTGGGAGTGGCAAAACATTTCCCAAAAACTTAGGCTCTTCCATGTCCCATTTGGGGTTTTAGAGCTCAATTCAAAGGTTCTGGAATGCCTTGACAACTGACTCCTCCACGCAAAATATAAGCAACAAAAGAGAGAGTAACCTCATAGCTAAACCCAGCGCCTTCCACCTCAACCAAGTAGTCAATAGCGCAGTCACACACACAAAAGTGACCCAACTCCTGGGAATCTACACAAGGGAAAGAAACTCACTAATCTCAATAAGCAGAAGGACCAGAAAACAGGCCAGAGATAACCCAACAGACTAAAACCCCACCAAGACAGCACAGGACCAGAGCACATCTCTTCAGCTCTGCCAAGGAACGTCCCTTTGGAGTCCCAAAATTAAGTTCATAAACCAGTCATAGCACCTCCAGTTCTTGACAAAATAGCCTGATGAGAAAGGAATCAGTGAAAGAACACAGGAAACATGAAAGATCAGAGAGAAAAGTCACCTCCAAAAGAAAATATTCGATCTCCATCAACTGATACTGATGTACATGATATGATTAAACTGACAGAGGAAGAATTCCCATTATGAATTGTAAGGAAACTCAATAGAATTGAAGAGAAAATAGAATCCCAACATAAATAAACCACAAGAACAATCCAGTAAATGAAGGAAAAATTCTCCAAATAAATTGAAATACTACAGAAAAACCAAACAGAAATCTTGTAAATGAAGGAGGAATTCAAGGAACTTCAAAACACAGTGGAAAGCCTCAAGAACAGAATGGATCATGCAGAGGAAAGAATCTCAGAGCTTAAAGATAATGTCTACGAGCTGAACAAATAAGATGAAGAAAAAGAACTCAGAAACAAGAGAAAACACCAAAACTTACAAGAAATGTGGGATTATGTAAAGAAACACAATCTTAGGATCATCGGTCTTCCAGAGAGAGAAGAAGAAGATACTTAAGGGCTGAAAAACTTATTTCATGGAATACTGGAGGAAAATATGCAGGCCTGGCCAGAAATCTGGACATCCAGATACAAGAAGCACACAGAACTCCTGGGAGACTCAATGTGAAAAGGCAATCGCCACGTCACGTAGTTATTAGACTGACAAAAGTACATACGAAAGAAGCAATTCTTCGAGCAGTGAGATGAAAGCAACAAATAACCTACAAAGGAAATCCAATGAGACTAACTGCTGATTTCTCAACTGAAACCCTACAAGCCAGAAGGGACTGGGTCCCTATCCTTAATCTACTAAAACAGAATAATGCCCAACCCCAAATTCCTTATCTGGCAAAATTAAGCTTCGTCTACAAGGGAGTAACAAAGTCCTTCCCAGACAAGCAATCACTGATTGATTTTGCAAAGACCAGACCTGCCCTACAGGAAGTACTCAGACCTGCATTACACACTGAACAGCATAATAGACACTTCAAAGTAAAATCATTGAAGAGTTAAAGCCTAGAACGTGGACTTCATGATGGCTCAAGGAGCAAAACAAAACAACAGGATTTCACCCAACAATATTAATGGAAATCTACTACAAATCTCAATCCTCTCAATAAACGTGAATGGCCTGAACTGTCCTCTGAA
>NW_012146412.1:4599879-4601601 GCF_000956105.1 Propithecus coquereli
ATTTTTTGCATATATATATATATATTTTTCCTTCTCTTTCTTTTCTTTTTCCTTTTTACTCTCTTTGTGTGAGTGTGTATGTGTGTGTGTGTGTATATCTGAAACCCACGACTGCAGCAGCCTAGTTGTTGCATCTCCACAGCTGGGCTATTTTGCACCAAAGAGATGGTATGCACCCCTAAGAATGTCTAGTGACCAAGGAGATCGCTCTTCAAGCTGAGACACGTGGTCATCTCTTTGCTGCGACTTGGTAGCCGGAGCTGCCGGCCAAACGGACAGACTCCACAATGGGAAGGGCTGAGTAGGAATGAAGGAGGCTGTTTTCCCAGCAGGGTCCTGCGGCCTTCTTTTCGCTGTGACTTGGTAATCGGCGCCTCCTCCCAAAGAATCAGTCCCCCATGCTTGGCAGTGTGGAGCAACAAGGGAAGGTGTTCTCTGGGCTGTGTGACCCTGCAAGGGTGGTGGATGACCCTTGACTGCGATCAGACGACTGATGTTGTGTACCAAAGGGACTGACCCCACATCTGCTGGGGAGGAGTAGTGGGACAGGCTGCTTTCTGGTCTGGGTCCCTAAGGGGCCTTAGGCAGGGCTTCTCTAGCAGCCCTGAAGTGTGCTCTTCATACCAACTAGACAAACCTTGCTCTTGAAGGGGTGGAATAATACGGGTCACCACTTCCTGATCTGAGACACCAGGTAGCCCCAGGAAGTGCCCTTCCCCCAGTCTGGGGGTTATCTCCCCCTTTGGCAGGTCAAAACCTACCCTCAGAGGAGGAAAGAAAGGAGAGAAGACGTTTTCCTGACCGGGCCTTGCGGCAGTCTCAGCCAATGCCCCTCCAACTGCTCTCCAGGACAGAGCCCGCCCCTGAAGGTAGGGAGAAAGGAGAAAAAATACTTTCTCCATAGGACTAGCCTGAATCTGTACAACCTTGGATCTAAGCAAAAGGGGACAGTTTGTTGACGTTATACAGCTGATCAGTTTTGATCATCTGACAAGACCATAACACAAAAGCTTGTCCTTGGTGCCTGGGCTGTTGTCATCTTAGGGACTAGTGGTCTGGGAAGGAAAATTTTGACCAGAGTCCTTAGCAATTGCACCAGTTGACACATCCATCAGTAATTCCTCCACAAGAGTGCCTAATGAGCCCTGAATAACATATTAGCAGCTCTCTCCTAGCTACAAATCAAGGAATTTCTGAAGTATACTGTCTCAGGCACACCGATTCCTGCTGCTCTTCTTAACACATCTAAAGTGGTAACAAGGCTCAAGTAGCCCTTGGGAGTGGCAAAACATTTCCCAAAAACTTAGGCTCTTCCATGTCCCATTTGGGGTTTTAGAGCTCAATTCAAAGGTTCTGGAATGCCTTGACAACTGACTCCTCCACGCAAAATATAAGCAACAAAAGAGAGAGTAACCTCATAGCTAAACCCAGCGCCTTCCACCTCAACCAAGTAGTCAATAGCGCAGTCACACACACAAAAGTGACCCAACTCCTGGGAATCTACACAAGGGAAAGAAACTCACTAATCTCAATAAGCAGAAGGACCAGAAAACAGGCCAGAGATAACCCAACAGACTAAAACCCCACCAAGACAGCACAGGACCAGAGCACATCTCTTCAGCTCTGCCAAGGAACGTCCCTTTGGAGTCCCAAAATTAAGTTCATAAACCAGTCATAGCACCTCCAGTTCTTGACAAAATAGCCTGATGAGAAAGGAATCAG
>NW_012146412.1:4605286-4606489 GCF_000956105.1 Propithecus coquereli
ATTCCTCATGACTTCCCAAAAATTTTCTGAAGAAGAGATTTGAATTTAAATATTTGATTTTGTATGGTCCTTTGATGTAGTCTCTATTTGGTTACCAAAGAGAACTATATATACCTAGGGATAAATGGGAGGCATCTATCTATCTAACTATCTATCTATCTATCTATCCATCTATCTACCTATCTATCCATCCATCCATCCATCCATCTACCTACCTAACATGCCTATCTCTCTCTATCATCCATTTATCTATTTATCCTATTTTTCTCTCTCTCTTCCTCCTTCCCAATAGTCAATTGGAAGCAGCCTTGTAATTATACAGCTTTTTACAGAAACATGAAATTTCAGGGCTGAAATGGAACTTAAAAGACAAATGGTCCAATCAGCTTTCTGATATTTGATTAAATCTCTGATATTTTGATTTAAATATCACTGATATTTTGATTGGATCTTTCTCAAGTGATTGCCAACATCCACATTGTCAGGGATCTCATTACCTATTGAGAAAATTCATTCAATGATACTGAATATTATACATTGGCTCCAGGCCTGTCTTTTTGAGCCTCTACCTTTTTGTCCTCCATCTAGGGCCATGCAGAGACATCATCTGATGTTATTGAAATGACCTATCACGACCCACTTCTCTTCAATAGGTCATATGTCTCGAATTCCCCAAACTATTTCTATGGAACAGGGAATTCTCTCCATTTCTTACTTTATGACATCACACTATAACCTATTTTTAAAACTTTTTTTGAATGCTGGATCTAGCAGGACAATAAAACCATGCACAGGTAAAAAAAACTATGCTTATATTATCATGACTTTTTTGAAAAACATAATGCAATATAGTAATAATAGATACAGAAATATTTGTGATGAATAGTTTGAAGGGCTCATACTCTATACTCTTGTGTATTTGTCAAATTTTGATTACTACATGCCAAATACTGTTCTAACTGCTTTATCTGCGTTTACAGTCAATTCTATGTTTTTGGTATTCTCATCCCCATTTCAAGGATAAGAAAATGAAGGCTAAGTGGAATTATATACCTTTCTCACATTTACATAGCTAGAGCATAAGCTGAGTTTCAAAGGCTGATTTTTTTTTTTACTTCAAAGCCTATGCCTTTAATGTTTATGCAAAGCTGCAGGAGAGTGAGCAAATCATGCAAAATGCAGTCACAAATCTCAGTAGGTTCC
>NW_012146412.1:4606599-4608180 GCF_000956105.1 Propithecus coquereli
TTAGTTGTCCAATTAATTTCTTTCTAATTTTAGTAGAGACAGGGTCTTGCTCTTGCTCAGGCTGGTTTCAAACTCCTGAGCTCAAACAATCCGCCCGTCTCGGCCTCCCAGAGAGCTAGGATTACAGGCGTGAGCCACCGCGCCCGGCCGGCAACACCATTCTTTGCAATTGAGTGGAGAGTGTGTTTATAAACCCCACAGAATTCCCTAGCTTGGTAAACGAGTTTGGAAAGCTCTTTCAAGTGCTTATCTCTCTTATTGCTAATGGAGGTAATTTGATTCTTAGCTTATAGTTCTTTCTCAAAAAGGGTCTTACCAGTAGTGGCAACCTCATATTGAAAATCCACAAGCTTGCAATGATAGTGGCAAGATTACATGTAACCCTTCTCTTGTTCAGGATAGTTATGACTTAATCTATAGGGTTACACAAAGTCTGATATAGGAAGAAGTTGGATGGGGAATGACTTAGATCTCATCATATAGAATGTGTCACTACCCCGACTTAGACATTACATTGTGGCACAGAAAGAACCAGACTGTCACTAGGACTCAACACAGTGACAAGGCTATTGCCAGGAATTCATTGCAATTTGTTGATGATGATAAAACTTGTCTTTATTGCTTTTTGTTTGTCGGGGGGCTCTTGACTTAAAGAGCCATATGAGTGATTTTTCCAGAACACTTCATAACACATTTTAGAAAGAGTGCTACTTCAGAAACAAGTGGGCGTCGTCCACTTTTGTCTATCCATCTCCCCTCCCACTTTTAGTTTAATTTAACCAACGTATATTTATTTTCGTATTTATTAATTTAACAAGTGTGTATTTAGTAACTTAGATAACATACTTGAAGTAATATACTAAACTAGATAGTTCCTATCCTCAAAGAGCTTACAGCCAGCTGTATAGGAGACAGACATGATTTGTAGGGACATTATTAAAAGTGCCATGAAAGGCAATTAACAAATTTGGTTTTTATAATTTATATGGCATGTCTCATAGAGTTCAAGATTGCAATTCTTGCTGAACTTTAGGAACAATAGGAATCAGACATTGTTAGGCTCATCATCTCTGGACTCTTCTCTGCAAACCTGCTTTGTCTCTCTTGCTCTCTTACTCTAGGTTTTGACTTCCCTCTTCCTTTGCTCACTCTTTCTGTCTCTTCTTTCCAGTTCATCCAGTTTATATAAGGGCATCAGACTATTTTTGTAAAGGGATACATGGTAAATATTTGAGGCTTTGTGGTGCATATGGTACCTATCGTAATGCCCCGGTTATGCTATTATGGCCTGAAAGCAACTGTGGAAAATATGTAAGTGAATGATAAGAGTGGCTGTGTTCCCATGCAACTTTATTTATGGACATTGCAATTTTAATTTCATATAATTTTGACACAAAATATTTTATTCTCTCAATTTTTTTCAGCAATTTAAACATGTAGAAACTATTCTATTGTAGTTCACACGCTGTACAAAAACAGGCAGTGGGCCAGATGTGGCCTGTGGCCAGTAGGGTGCCAACTCCTGCTCTATGCAGTAAAAATATGTGGCAGCTGTCAGCTCATGAACCTTATATATCACAA
>NW_012146412.1:4610079-4611467 GCF_000956105.1 Propithecus coquereli
TCTCATGCGCATGATGATCTGGCATCAACTTTCCAACTCTCCATTTCAAATAGAATTAATTAAGAATATTGGATGTAATAAAGGAGGCAGGGAAGGGAAGCCTGAATTCAGAAGTATCATAGGTAATGTACTGTTTATAGGGGTGGATACTTTCTGCTGGGTTCAGAAGGGGATTAGGCATAAAATGAAGTCATGCAGAAAATCCCTTTGTAGTTCTCAATAACTTGTCTGTAAGTTTGGCTGCCAACAATTCCTGCCATCTCTATTGGTCTGTCTTTCCAGCCAGAGGCGATGTCAATTTTCCCTCCATTTGGGTCTGTGACTTGCCTTAATAGAATGTGGCAGAAGTGACATTGTGCAAGTCATTCTGGGTTTAGCCCTTAAAAGGCCTGGAAGTCTCTGCTGTTGCTCAACTAGTCTCCACCTAGTTGCTGTGTTTTAAAGAAGTCCAGGCTTTTCTGCTGGAGAGGAAGACCATGTTGAAAGGCCCTGGAGGCTGAGACATCATGTAGATAGAAGGAGACCAAGTGGAGGAGAGCAGAGATGCTCCAGTCACTGTCAGCACTCAGGATTCAGAGATGTGAAAGAGGCCTCCTTGGCCATGCAACCAAGGTCATCCAGCTTGAGAGACCTCACCCAACACTATGGGGAGATCTGTCCTGTCGACACAGGGAATGGTGAGAAATAATAAATGGCTGTTGATTTAAGCCACTGAGATTTGGAATGATTTGTTATGCAGCAAGTCCTATCTATTGTACTGAGGTTGAAGAAGTACGAGTAACTTCCGTCTGGCAGAGAGGATATTAACAGCGGTGTAGATGGCTAGAGTAGTGATAAATAATGGAAAACAATGTTTTCTGTTTTGCAAGGAACTACAATAGCATAGCAATCCTGACTTTCTGTGGCTCCCTTATTTACTCTGCCTAAAGGGAGGTGAAGGGAATTATACCTTGGGTGAATCTGAAAGAGGAAACGAAGCCATTTGTAGTCCAGTCTTTCCTTTTCTCTTGGGCATGAACCCACGAGAAAATCCCCTGCGGCCCTTCTCCTCTGCTCACCCATCTCTTAAAGTCTTAAAAGGGATTATTCCCAACTGGCATGGCCTGTCCTGTTCTTGTACTGTTGTAATCGAGGGTGCACATCTATTGAGACCTGAGGTTTCCTGTCAGTAGGACAGTTTTCTTGCACATAAAAGTCATGTTCTACATCAACCCCATCAGTGAATATTTGATTCCCCGTCATCGGCTCTCTTGTCTAGTTACTTGGTTGTTTAGAAGTTGACTTGAGTAGAGGCATGGTATTTATCACCCATTAAAGACTGATGCTATTAACCCCAGATCTCAGAATGATGTCTTGAAACTCAATTTATAAACAGAAGTTTTGTAACA
>NW_012146412.1:4611517-4612537 GCF_000956105.1 Propithecus coquereli
ATGTGAGCATCTGGAAGTTGGTGCAAAATGGGGTGAATTTCCAGTCAAGTGGTAACTCTGAGAAGGTGAAACATTGTGTCAAGTTCAAAAATTTAAATGGGCTATTTCATGCGGAGACTTGGAGAGATCGCAGTTAAGGAGGTACAATCTTTATTTTCTGATTTTTATCATTAATTGGCCTGTACGTAGCCTTAAACTAAAAGGAGACATTAGCACAAAAGGTGTGATATATAACCAGAGAAATTATACCTCTCTTTGTTCAATAATCTGGAGTATAGATTGACATGGGGATTATGCTAAAGACAAGGCTAGAAAGAAAAGCAGAAAGCAGATTGTCACAGCCCCCGCCACACACACACACACACACACACACACACACACTATGTCTGGGAATTTGCACTTTCTCCAAACTCACGATGGTTGTGGGGTAAATTATGTCCTCCCTGACCCTCAAAGACATTGAAGACCCAAGTCCCAGTGTTTGTGAATGTGACCTTATTTGGGAACAGGGCTTTTGCATATGATCAAGATAAAATGAGATCATTAGGGTGGGCCTTAATACAAAATGACTGGTGTACTTATAAAAAGAAAAAGATTTAGACACAGAGAGAGACGTGCATAGAGGAAAAAAATGTGACTATAAGACGGGGAGAAAGAAAGCCATCTCCAAGCTAAGGTGTGCCTGAGGCTGCCAAAAGCTTAGAAATAGTCATCGAACAGATTCTCCCTTACAGCTCTCAGGAACCAACACTTAATTTTGCACTTGTAGCCTGCAGAACTGTGAGACAATAAATTTCTATTTTTTAAGCCACCCAGTTTATGGTACTTTGTTATGGCAGTCCCAGGAAACTAAAATAGTGAGTCATAAGGCAGAGGACACTATTTCTTGAAGTTTTGCTTTGCATGGTTTGCTGATGATGTTGACAATGAGAGCAGTGATATTAAGTTTCAAGTTTGAGATCATATGCAGCAATTTGAAATCCTTAAAGATAAATAAAAAATTATTTAGCACTAAGATAC
>NW_012146412.1:4616417-4618888 GCF_000956105.1 Propithecus coquereli
TTTTTTTTTAAATTTTGGAGGGCCATAATATTAATACTACAGGAAATCACATATTGCAATGCTTTACTTGAAAGTTGTTTCCAAATTGACTATACATTGCCCTGTGTATTTCATTTTTCCTCTTCCAGTTTCGTTCTTTACTTTTCCTACTTCTACTCTGTGCCCTAGAAGGCAGACATCTATGGATCGTATCAATCAATACCCTTCCCCTGTGGCTTCCTAGTGGGTTTGGCGTAAAGGAGACATTGGTGGGAGATTAAAAGTCAAAGTTGAGGGAATTTAGAGTATACATTATGTTGACTCTCTCTGACAAGTCATGGAAATTCTGTGTATCTCTTTAAAGACGGCCACTGCTTCTGATAACTGCTTCTTCTCCTTGCCCTTGAGTCCTTCAGGACAGTTCTGCAGGGAGTCGTGTAGCAACCCCGTCTTCCTCTCTTTCTTTCTTACAGTTCTCAAAAAGCGCTGAAGAATGTGCTGGGAACGCACCATCCTGAGATGAGGAGGACCTGGCCGGAACAGTCTGGGCCCTGTTCTAGTCCCTCCTAGAACAGAATGTTTCTTAATGCCTTAACTCACATTTTTCTGGAGTGTAAAACTGAGGGCGGGCTGTTTTCCAGCGTCCCTCATCTGTGTTGCAAGTGGCGCACAGGCTGACGAGACTTCACCTGCCCCACACAGCTTTCCTGAGCCTTGGGGGACCATGAATCCTAGGCTTCTGTTGTCCCTTCCTACATATCTGTAAGTAAGAAATTTACTTCGTGTAACTTGTTGAATGTGTGGGTGTTTTTTTCTCACTGGACTCAGACAAGTTGGTAACCAGTGCGAAGCGAGCCTGCTTTGTGAGACTTACAAGAAGTAAAGCTCTTGCCAGCAGAGGGAGCTGCACTAACCCTTGCTAGTTTCCCGGATTCACCCTTTTGAATACCACCTTTATTAAACTATCTTGACTTGTTCTAACTAACAACATATATCAAGATATTGCAATTTGGGTGTGCCGTTTTGAATCTGCATCCTCACTGATATGTATATCCAAATTTGAATTATAAAGAGTCATATCTGAAACAGGGGAAAATGTTAAGTGCTTCAGAGGGACGAATTTTATAGTTGTTAAAATTCTTCAGTGTGTTCAAGGTGGTAGTTGAAGTGCTTGTTTTATGTGTAACTATTTTGAAGATGTGGACGTATTGGTCGCCCTCAATTTTATAAAAAGTGGTAAAAAGTATAGTGCCTTTCAGAAACATAAGGTCAGATTAGCATTCATTTGGATTTCACAAGGTAACTGAACATAGATTTGAATTGTAAAGTAGCTGTAATTATCTTTTTTAACAGACACAGTAACTCTTTTTGGCAACTAGCACTATAATTATAGACATTGTGTTCAGTACAAACTTCCGTGTTTTTGACAGGCTAGAAGATAAAAAGACACACAAGGACTTACTGTTGTTAGTCTCACTTTTTGTCTCTTCACATGTCTTTACATAAATATCCATAAAAACATTTTTTGAAAATAATCACAAACACTAAAATATAAGATACTATCACAAATATGTATTGTCATATCTTTCTGGGAGTTAGCTGTCTTCAGGTACACACTCTAGGCTGTGTGAAACTTTTCAGTGTTTTTCTGTTTGGGTCCCAAGTAAACAATTACTACAATTCTATCTGGACTTAAAATGAAAGTTGAGTCATGACCATTACCAAGTGCAATAGAGCTTTCTAAAGTTGTTTTGCTGTCAGTTCACATTTTTAAGTACTATATATATCCTGTTTTCTTAGACCTTATGGCTTCATGGTTGACCACTATTCCCTGATTAAAGTTAAAAACTGCAGCACCCTTAACAGGTCATAAATCACCTCATTCATAGAGGTGCAGGTTACAACAGGCGGGTGACCTCATCACGTTTACGGATGACTGTTTCCTAGTAGGCAAAACACACAACAGGTATATTTTTTAAGCCCATCAGAATGCCTCTGGCTTGCAGTGATACAAAGAACATCTGTCATTTTCCCTCTCAAACATCCACCAGGCAAAATTATTAAGTCAACATGCATCATTTTTTGTAATAGAACTAAAATCACTGTTACAGAACATAATTCTGGGATTGATTTTCCCTGCTTTGAAAATAAACAATTTGGCTTCACATTCATGGTTATGTAACAGCAGGAGATCATTATCTTGTGACAAAACTCTATTTTATTGACATTATCTCTAAATGATCCCTTGATAGGATATATAAATTTAATATACATTCAATTTAGAAAGAATTCCATTCACACCATACTGACATATATCTATTTTTCTATTTATTTTACAGGCAACATTTGAATGCAAACATAACATTTATTTTTGTGATTTTTGTTTACTTCCTCCTTAAGTCACTCAGCAAATGCAAAATCCTGATGAAAGTTTTGATCAAATATACAGACTTTGACACCAAATGGCCTGAGGATGAATCCTGACCACAGTA
>NW_012146412.1:4622863-4624473 GCF_000956105.1 Propithecus coquereli
AGTAAGAGAAATTAAGAGGTAGATCAGCAATTAGAATGATCACATTGAGTTTAAAAGAATATAATTTTGGATGAGATGGAGAGAAAAACAATCCAATACTTTTACTTGGAGTGTTTAATGTTATTGTTCTAGGATTTCTTTTTTCCCACATTGTTATTTTTTAAACTAACAAAAGGTACAAAGCTATTTGATTTGAATAAAATAGCCTCCATATACTAGATATAGTGTTGTTCCTCAGAAAGTCCAACATGGTAAAGTCAAATCTACTGGTTTGTTTTGCTAGACTTGGTCCAGCCTTTGTTTACATGCCAGTCTTAGAAGGAAGCCAGCATACATTTATCATCCTCCTACCTGAGTACTTCAGGCATATGTCACAACCTAGTGAGATGAGATTTAGAAGGAGCACTGGCAAAAGTGAGTTGATTTATTATATTAGTTGATATTATTGTAGTTTCTGTCTCAGAGGAAGAAGTCATAAAGGTTTAAGGATTGTGACAATCCATATGATCACATGAGGCTAAAAGACAGGAACCATCTTGATTAGTTAAATTTTTGAATAACTTAGTCAGGGGCTATATATATGGGATATCTCATGACATTGCACAGAAATTATAGAATAGGCCACCATCTGTACCTGAACCTACTAATAAGAAAAATACATAATTTATTATCAGGCCATTAGGATATTGTCGGATCCATCAAAAATCTTGACATTTGCTCCTCTTGGTATCTTGTTAGCCCTGAAAAATAAAATTACATATTTAAATGTGGTTTAGAGCACATGCAGACATACAAGAGGCTGAACTCAAGCAGCACCATTAAGACCATATGATAGTATTTGCATAAATGATTTGGGGAGTAACTGCTATGCAGAAAAATATAAATTGGACTTTATTGAAGAAATATAACACTCCCTCACATCAGTTATCATTGACATTCTTGAGTCATGAGTAACCTCATGCAGTGGGTAGATACAGCTCCTTTGAGAGACATATGACAGTTTGCTAATGGGCTTTGTTGAAACATCACCATTGAGAGACATCAAATAATCTGAGGATGGAAATATCTTTTCTATCACAGATGTATTTGAAAGACATTATAATAAGGATGGAGTAATTCAGCAAAGCTCATTTATAATATGGAAATGGATTACAGGAATGTGCTACTACTGGTAGGCAGTAACCACAAGAGGTTCACAACTCTACTTTGGGGTAGATGATAGAATCCCCAGAAAAACAGAAAGTTACTATTGATGAATACTGTAAATTCTAATTATTCTCCATGCTAAAAGAAAGCAAGCAGCCTGGTTGACTGATGAAAGTCTCAAGTTATGAGATGCAATGGCATTTGAAGTCTGCTCTCTTGCCTGGTGGAAGGTAAAACTTTTATTAAGGAAGAAAAAGGCAAGTTTGCACAACGAGCAGAATGAGAAGAGTACATTTGGTATTGGAGGAATAATTGGCCTCTCCCCACTCCAAGGTTAATGTTTGGGTTTTCATCAAAAGCCTTGTTTTATAGTCTGGAAAACAGGTCCTAGATAATTGGACATTTAAGAACACACGGAAATCTGTGTGGGAATTCTGAGGATGAATTAAAGCGGGTCTTTTTTT
>NW_012146412.1:4626086-4644214 GCF_000956105.1 Propithecus coquereli
GGGTCTTGATGATGTGCAACAGTTGCTAGCTCAGAAGGCAATTTTGGTGCCAAGGCAGATAACCTGATTTGGCCTCTAGAGACAGCTAGTTAGGTAATGTGAAATGAGCAGACACAGAACTGCTCGTATAATGTTGGATAACATGATGACATATTTTTTTCCAATGGCTGAAATTGTGAATATGGTTAAAGATGTACAGAATGCCAGTAGAAAAGAATGGTCATCTGTAACTGTGGTAGATCATCTTCAAAGAAGACTTTTAATGAACCACACTTGCAGAATTTAGTTCTTGTATAATCCTCTTCCACTTTGAATCTGGACTGTTCTGTGACTCACGTTAACTGATAGACTATGCATCATTGTACCTGTTACATGTTCATATTTCAGGAGGACATGTAGCTCCTGTGCCTTTTGGAGGGCTCACTTTTGAAACTTCTGAGATAATAGGTAACAAGCATGGCTACTCTACTGAAGTGGTTTGATGGAGCAGTCGCGTGGGGAAGCCATTTGGAAGAAAGAAGCCTCCAGATTACATGAAGATGGGTCGAGATCCAGCAGCACCGTCGTCACAGTTGAGCCTCTAGACACTCCAGCAGCTGCTGCTTTCTGACTGCGACAGCGCAGCATGTGACACGCCGAGGAAAACCAGTAGAACAACTACTCAGCATAACCTAGTGAATACATAAAACTGAGATAGACTTCTTTTAACACATTGACTGCCATACTAGAAAAAAACAAATTTTCCCTGGGGCCACGGTGTTTTATTAAAACGAAACAATCCTTTCTAGTTTGTTAATTTTTATTGTTTTCTGTGTGTGACTTATATGCAACACAATCCATAGTTTTAGAATTAAATTGTCAATATTAATTGTAACAAGAACATTAACAAGTAAGATTTTCATGAACCAACTTTTTGCTTCACGTGGCCCAGGGCTCAAAACTAGCCTGAGTTAAATACAACTCACGTGGCAATCAGTGTGTTAAAGGCTGTGTTTTAAGCCACTAAGTTTTGCGGTAGTTTGCTCTATATCAATCAATAGTCAAAATAATGGCTCTGGATAACATTCTCAAAGCTATGTGATGTATTAATAGTGAAAAATTTGTAAATTTGCTTACAGAGGTAAATGAAAATAAAGGATAAGTAGACAATAATCCCAAGATAAAAATATTTTGTCAATTGTTCTAATAGCTCCAAATGATATAATACCTGTGGAAACTGACTCTCAAAAATAAAAACAACAAATTTAGTTTTGGGGTGGTTGTAAGCCTGTACAAATATCAATACAATGTACAAGTGAGGTATATGGGTAAATAGTTTAGTTGGTAATTGAATATTAGAAAAAAATTAAAACTGTGTCGTCATGGTAAACATATTTTATGGAGGGAATCCTAACTCCTTATTGACTAACACCAATGTTAGTGATTGATGATATTTTTGCATGACTATAATCATGTTTTAAATATTGTGGACATTGCTTTAATATAAATTTTAAGAAAATGTTAAGAAATATTAACAAAGGGATATTGTCAATGAACAGAAGGTGAACTGGGGAGAGGATTAACCTCTGGTTCTTTTGTTTCTTACTTACCCTCCAAAATGCCAAAAGAATTACCTTTGGTAAATAATATTTGTAACATTAACTGAAGGAATTTATAGGGAAATTCTGGATCCAAGGGAAATGAAAATCTGGGCAAAAACCAAGTATGAGAGCAACCACATATACAAAAAATCAGTATTAATTTCTGAGTAGTGATGAACTGGCGTTGATAATATGTAGTGAAATCATTTCTAGGAGTCAGTCGTGTTTCTGAGTATACTAGTTAGGTGTAAAAGCTGGAAGAGTCTAGAGCTGGTGATTTTCCTAGGCTAGTTTTGAACACACCTAATTATGTTCATTAATTATGACTATCCATAGGACATAATGATTTTGAAATTTTCAGATGCTGAGTCTGCTTCTATGCTGTTGCTATATAGTCTATGTTGTTACCTGCCTTGTATAATTTCTCAGTAAATTTAGTGCAGAAAAAGAAGCTATTGTGTCTCATAAATTTGACTGGCAATCTGAACCCAAGACTGGGAAAGTTGAGTGGTCTTTGTAGTTAAAAATCATGTGTTCTTGTCATCACAGGAAACCAAGTTTGTATGATTATTTCAGTACGTTAGCACAGTGTCTGTTAAGAAATAACTGGTTTCTGGTCCTTGAGTATCTGGGACTGACCAGTGGATAACCCTGCCTTCTTTGGAAAGGTGATGACATGCACTGCTAAAGTCTGTAACTGATAAAATTCATGATTTTCTCTCTGTTGGCTCCAGTTCTTAATAATCTCACCTAGTCTTGCTTTTGACACTGCTGGATCCAGCTCTGCAGACTCTATTGTGTGGCACAGTTAATAACTCTCAGTTCTTCTGCTGGGAACCCCCTCCTTTGCCTCATGACATCTGGGATGCAACAGAGGACTTTGAACTTCTCTAAAGTGCTTGACATTTTCTAATTTTATATCCTCAAAAACAAGAAATAATCCCTAAGTGCATCAGCTTATTTCTAGCTTCTGTTGGTTTCAGGGTTCCAGCCTAGGCAGGGATCCAGGACACCTGTCTTCTGAATTCTCCTTCAGACACTCTCATATAAAGCAAAAGCCTATCTTTAATTGTCCCATTTTGCTTGCTAGAGAATCTTCCCATGTCCTATCTTCTTCTTCTTCATGGTATTACCCACGTTTTCCCTTACTTGGGACCACAACTGAGTACTGAAATCAGGGTATTCATTCATTCCACATCGAGGAAAATCAAAATTTGTTGTGAACCAAGCTTTATTCTAGATGTTTATAGTTGTGAATAAGTTACATAAGATCCCTGATGTCATTGAACTTATATTTTTGTGAAGAAAAACAAAAAAAATATGGAAAAGAAAATTGCAGAAACTAATGACCCTTAGGAATCTAATAAACAACATGACTTGAGGAGGAACATAGATTGGGTGAACAGATTGGGCCTTACTGGGGAGGTGTATTTGAGTAGAGATGTGAATGAAAAACAAAAAAGCGAGATCTGCAGGGAGGGCTGGACAGAGCCACCTCTGTGAAAAACAGGGCAAAAGCTCTGGAACTTAATAGCAGCCAGGATACAGAATCAAACTAAGTGTCCAAAGGAAATGAATGGATAAAAAATTGTGATATATATACACACTGGAATACTATTCAGCTATAAAAAGGAGTACAATCCTGTCATTGGTGGCAACACGGATGAACCTGTAGGATATTATGTTAAGTGAAATAAGTCAGATATAGAAAGATAAATATTGCACATTCTCACTCATATGTAGGAGCTAAAAAAGTTGAGCTTATAGAGAGAGTAGAATTGTGGTTACCAGAGGTAGGAAGGGTTGGGTATTAGGGAAAAGCTGGTTAACATATACAAAGTTACAGCTAGATAGGAGGAATAAGTTCTAGTGTTTTACAGTTCTGTAGAGTCACTATAGTTAACAATAATTTTTCTATATTTTCAAATAGCTAGAAGAGAGGATTTTAACTGTTCCCAACACAAAAAATTATAAATGTTTGAGATGATGGAAATGCTAATTGCTATCATTTGGTCATTACACATTGTATACATGTATCAAAATACCATTGTGTACCCCATAAATATGTACAATTATTATGTGTCAGTTAAAAAAAAGGAACCCTTGGGAGAAGAATAGATTAGGTAAAAGGGCTAAACAGGCAGCAAGTCACCTAGAGATTTTTGACCACAGTGAAACATTTGGATTTGAGTTCATGTGCAAAGGCTAAGTTTTGGAATATTTCAAGCAGAGATGAGACATGATCTGATTTATATTATTTAAAGGTCACTCTGGGCTTCTTTGGAATTTTATGTAGAGAGTGTAGCAGGGCAAAGAGAGCAAGCAGAGAGATCTATTGCATAGCTATTTCTGAAATCTACATGAGAAATAGTGACACATGGAGAGAAGGGAATACCTAAGAGATACCGTTTCGAGGTAGAATCTATAGGAATTATTCATGAATTGGTTGCAATCCACGAGGGAAAAGAAAAAAGTAAGAATGGTCCTACATTTTTGGATTGAGCAGGTAGGTAGGTGGTAGTTCTATTTACAGAAATGGGAAAGAATAGGAAAACAACAATTTTGTCAGGGATGGGAAGAAAGAGGTGTGTTTTGTTCTGTTTTGTATGTTAACTTTGAGGTTCTCTTAGACATCTATCCAGTGGAGATGTCCAGAAGCCAGTTTAATGTATGAATTTGAAACTTAATAAAGAGTTCTAAGTTGAGGCCAAAAATTGAGCATTTCCAGCAACTTCAGCATTTAAAGCTGCTGTCACATGAGGCCATATGGTCTAAGACGCTGCATGGAATATCACACATTTAAAATTGGAGTAGAGGAGGAGATGGAGAAGTTGGTGACCTAAGAGGAAACGTAGGAGGAGGCGGTGGCATGGAAACAAGTGAGGAAAGCACATCAGGAAGCAGGGAGTAGCCAGCTGTGCATAATCCTCCAGAGACTGAAGTAAGATGTAGGGATGTATGCAAGATACCTTCTGTTTGCCCTTCCAGTTCCACTTTCCATCCTTCTGCCTCCATTTTATCCCAGGAGGCTGAGATGGCGAAATAATCAGCAGCTTCCTTGATCTCTTGCTTCTGTCAACCCAGCTGCCTCAGACCTCCAACATGAGATCTGTTGGAGAGAGAAGGGTAAATTCAAGGTGTTTATTTCCCTATCTCACTTCTTTAGGGCTTGCTTTGGACTGCCTATGTCCCTCTACCAGAGGACATAGTCTTTTTCCCACAACTCTTTCCTTTCTAATTAGTAAGTGCATCCTCCTCCATTATTCCAGGATTAGGGTCAATAACAGCCCCAATGTTTATTGACCTTGGGTGCTATATTATCCTTGTGGTTTTCCTAGATTTGTCCTACGGTTTGTAAATAAACTCTGTATTCAACTTCTCTTGAATTATACTAGTTTTATTATATTATCTGTTTCCTGTTGCAGTGTGTAAAAATTACATTGAATTGGAACATGGCGGTTGTAGCTGTCCTTGACAAGAACAGTCTCAGCTCTTGATGGGGGTTGAAGCCTAATTGGAGAGTGTGCATAGGGAAAGTGATGTCAGGAATTAGAAACAGCAACGGCAGAACATATTTATAGGATGTTTTGCTGTAAATTGTACAGGGAATTGGAGTAATTTTTGAAAAGCGTGACATATGGTAAAAGGGAATAAACTGAAATAAATTTCAAAAACATTATTCCCCTTATAGTGAGAAATTTTTTTCTTGTATGGTATCCATTTATGTTGCCTTCTGATAGAGAAGAATCTTTGATGCTGGAGCTCTAAGGGGGATCAAGAGGATGTTTAGATGAACAATGGAAATAAAAAGTAGAAACTCTATTTCTTAGCTCAAATCTGTTGCTTCATTTTAGAACAAATAGAAAACAAAGGAAAAGAAAAGAATCTTTGACATTTGTTATAATTTTCCTAGATTTTCCCAGTAGGAAAGAAAGCGGAAATTAATGGGAGAAGCTCTGTTCACTGTTCCCTTTGTGAAAATTGTATTTTGCTAACCTATTTGAATGTTATATATCATTGGAATATGAGTATCAAAGAATAGCATGCATGTGGATAATTTGGTACATATTTTATCATTTAGTTTATACATAATGTACTCTAGCTTATAAGCTAAAATTAACTACACTTGGAAATAACAGCTAATTTCAGACTTTAAAAAGTTGCTTTCAATTTCTTAAAATCTATGCTTACAGCAATTTGCAGTTTGCCTCATAAACAAAGGTGTTGGTGTAAGATATATCTATGGGAAAAATGAGAGGAATGAACCTGCTGCGAGATCAAGAATGCCTGGGGAGAAATAGGGTCATGTAGATTTAATTGCTGAGAATCACCCCTTAGTTCTCATTTATTTATTTCCCAAGGAAATACATATGGGGCTTTGAAGAAGAGAGGAAACACACAGCTGAGCGTAGAGAAACAAAGCAGATCTAAAGTTTAAAGTGTAGTCAATAAAAAAGAACAAACTCTAAGCTTCCGGCCTTGTCAAACAATGATCACAATGATCATGACCCTCTTCACAGGTCTCCTGTGACTAGCACAGTTCTGCAAGATGCCTCATTAGTTCAGGAGAACTGGAAATGGCATGCTACTGTATGTGTATTACATTCAAAGGAGCTGCTCATTTTTATGATAAGCTTGACAGATTCATTTGAATAATGAAATTGAATTATGACACAGCAAATATAAAATTTTAACAATATGTTTATTTTATTAACCTGTTATTGAGATTTTTCCTATAAAATAATTACATCATAAAATATAGATAACAAATATAGATAACCTATCTAGGTCAAATATTGAAGCTATCAGATTCTGAAGATTGGCAAAAAAATATAGTACTGAATTATATATTCATATGTCTTTAGGTTGATGGGAGGCTAGAAATGAATTCGAAACATATTAGGAAACTTGTAAAATTATATTCTGTTTTACAAATGTGTCTAAGCTTGCTTTAATTATTTTTTCAATGGTGTGTCTTCTATTTGAAACAATAACAAAAAAACTGAACAAAGAGTTTATTATAATGTAATTTAAATTTTTTATTAGTAGCCTGTTTATTAACTATGTTGTGAACTCCAACAGACTTGCTGGCCATACAAATATTCAAAATCCAGGATGCTTGCTTAAGAAGGCAAAATAGTATTTCAGGTTAATAGGCTGATTTATTTCCTTCCAGGGTGAAGGCACAATGATGGTGAGATACGAGAACAATAATCACTGCACACAAGGAAATTGCAATTTTATAATAATTAGAATCACATAGACCAGCATACTGGCATAAAAGGCAAAATGCGATATACCAGAGGTGATAGATTAAAATTAATTACTATAAAGAACTCATCTCTTGGGATTTCAGGAAACTCAATGGATGATGTTTCTGTTTTCTACATTTAAGTTCAAAACTTAAGGAAATAAAAAAATGTATGGCAGATGAAAATCTGTGGGACTGAGCATGAACCTTGGGGAGTCATGCCTGCAGGTATCATAGGCCCCTTGATGCTTGTTTCTGCTTTCCTTCTCTTGTGCCATCATAACACTTACATTATTAAAGTCTTACATGCTTATGCTCTGAGAAGTTTTGTGAGTCTCTCCAATCATCAGACCCTCTAAAATTGTTGCATTAAAAAGGCCAGGAGTTTTCCTCTGTTGGCTGTACTTGAACATAGGTGAAAGGGATGTGGTCACTGAACCCTAGCTCTTTGTTGTTAAATACCTGTGCTTAATCTTTAAAACTACAGTTAGGCAGAGATATAATGTGGATATCAAATAGAGGGAGCAGCAGTCTATCAGGACAGATCTGCCCCACTTACACAGACCTTTTCCCTATTATTAAAACTACTTTTAATAATGGATTGTGGAAATTGTACCTCCTGACAGTTTTGAAATATAAACATAGTATATGTATTTTTAAAATAGTTCCAAGGCCACTACAACTAATATTAAAATTCAGTTTTTCATTTATTTTCTGGGTCAAATATAACCCATAAGAGGTTTTGCAATGGGATCTTATGAAATATGAAATATATTACAATAATAGAATTTTAATAGTAAGACATACCACTTTAAATATAAACACTTACCCACTATAAATTTCCTTGTAATATATGTACAAGAACTAATTCAGGATGAATTAAAGACTTAAATGTAAACCTGAACAAACAAAAATGCTAGAAGAAAACCTAGGAAAAACTGTTCAGAACATTGGCCTAGGCAAAGAATTTATGACTAAATTCCAAAAGCAAATGCAACAAAAACAAAAATAGACAAATGGGATTTAATTAAACTAACAAAGCTTCTGCACAGCAAAGAAATAATCAAAAGGACAAATAGACAACCTACGGAGTGGGAGAAAATATTCACAAACTATATAGTCCACAAAGGACTCATATTCAAAATTTACAAGGAACTAAAACAACTCAGAAAGAAAAAAAAAAAAACCACAAAAAAGCGAGCAAATGACATGAACAGGCATTTTTCAAGAGACGATCTACAAATGGTCAGCAAATATATGAAAAAATGTCCAACATCACCAATTATCAGGGAAATGCAAATTAAAACCACAATGAGATACCAGCTTACTCCAATTAGAATGTTCATTATTAAAAAATCAAAAAGCAATAGATGCTGGTGTGCAATGCAGTGAAAAGAGAAAGCTTAACACTGTTGGTGGAAATGTAAATTAGTACGACTTCTATGGAAATTAGTATGGAGATATCTTGAAGAACTAAAAGAAGATCTATCATTTGATCTTGCAATCCCACTACTGGGTATCTACCCAGAGGAAAAAAAATCATTATATCAAAAGATACCTACATTCATATATTTATCACAGCACAATTCACAATCACAAAGAGACAAAATCAATATAAATTCCCATCAATCCATGAGTGGATAAGGAAAATGTGGTATAGATATACGGTGGAGTACTACTCAGCTATAAGAAAGAATGGAATCGTGTCTTTTGTGGCAACATGGATGGAATTGGAGGCCATTATCCTAAGCTAAGTAAGTCAGGAACAGATAAATAGTAAGTCAGGAACAGATGCTCACTCAGAATTGTGAGTTAAGCTATGGCTATTCAAGGACACACAGAATGGTATAATGGACATTGGAAACTCAAGAGTGAAGGGTGAGAGGGGGTGAGGGATAAAAAATTACATATCGGGTACAAGGTATACTATCTGGGTAATGAGTACACTAAAAGCACAGATTTCCCCACTATACAATATTTATATGTAATGGAATTCAACTTCTACCCCCTAAATCTATTGAAATAAAAAAATCCCAGTAATAAAATTCTAGGATTAAATTTCCCTGAATTTTAATAGTATTTTGTTAATAAATATAAAAGGTAAAACAATTTTCATGTCTAAAATCAGATTATTGTGTGCTCTAACATTCCGGAAAATTAAATTCCCATATTCATGCTTTCCAATACTTTCCTATAGGGTGTCAGGTAGACGAGCTCTTGATGGCTGGGCAGAGTTAGTTTTTTGCAAATATTTTCAGCTCAGTCTATCTCATTCATTGGATCATAATACTTACTATGAGGGAAAAACGGGTTGCTTGATGGTCCACCTTCTAAATACATAACTCCAAATACAATATGAGAAAAAGTTAAAAGATTTATTATAGAAAGAAATACCCATAGCAGGTGTTTTACAGAAGACATGAAAAAGGTTTATTTAATAACAGTTTTAATACATTAGCTACATTTAATAAAGTATTAGGGACCAATGGCTGAGGCACCAATGACAATTCTGTTAGAAGACAGAGGAATGTAACAGCAGGTAAGAAATTATTAAGGAAAATTTCTTTTTTTATAGACCAGAGAAGTTGGAATGATATATTTTCATTCAAAAACATTCTATAAATATTTATTCAATTAGATACTTAAAATGCAAAGATGACTTTCTACTTCCAAGTTACTCGAAATCTATTATGGGAAACAAACAAAGAGAAGATTATAATAGAAAAGAATTACATTGGGTACTCTGAGAGCCCAGAGGAAGAAAACCTAACACAAGCTAGCATATTAGTTTGAGATAGTTTTTTAGTAACGCACGGATTTTGATAGTTTTGAAGTAATGCAAGTAAAAATGTTTGGTAGGGGCAAAGAATATTCCTGGTAATTAATATGAACTATAGGCAAAAACAAAGGGACCGGGAAATGTAGATCTTTGGTAACACAGTCAGTGGTCCCTTTAGGCTGGAATTCATAATATGTAAAGCTGGAATATGATCATATTCTAACTTTGAATGTCAGCCTAAGAAATCAGCAATGGTAACCCAAATCGGATTGGATAATTTCATGCATTACTACGTTAGCCTTGCAGAAATCTTTAGGATAGATTCGTTTCTTTTTCTGTTGTTCTTTCTATCTCGAGCAACACAAGTCTAACTCCAAAATTGCAGATTACCATTGAAAAATTTACTAACGCTTTTGTGGGGAGATAAAGGAAAGGTTATTTAAACCCCATACAGACAAACAAAAAACTTGAGTTACTGCTGCCCCATGGGTATTTTCATGTAAACTAAAAATAGTTGACTCTTCAAGGTGGATATAACCTTGCAGGCACACACAGATTGATGAATTGATGATGCCATAGTACAATTTATAATGGCACCATTTAATATAAGTAGCTCTGCAGTCTAATGGTCTGGCAAGAAGACCAAAGTCTATATATCTGATTTTACTCTCCCTAGGTCAATTGAACAAACGTCACAATCATATTGAACTGCTCTTCAAATTAACCTAATGAATATTTTGTTTCTTTGACAAAACACTCCAAATTTTTTAATAGATACTAATATGCATGTAATTTATGGGTTTACATATACATGTGTATTTCTGTAAATGTGTGTGTATGTGTCTGTGTGAAAGTCCGACTTATCGGTAATAAAACTTTTATTTAAACTTGTGGGTGGATTTGATAGATATTGAAAAATAATGGGTTTATTTTGTTTTTTTCACAAATATCAATCTCAAATTAAAAAATTTTAAGATTATAAAATAGAATTGTGAAATTGATTACAGATTTCAAAACTTTTCCCTTTTCCTAATGCCTTTCATGTTAAAGGATTCGATGAAAGCTATTATAAAAGTTACAGAAAGTGCCTCATACACAGCTAACTCTCAGTAAACACCAGTTCCACTTCCCCCCTTCTCTGCTTTACTCTGGACCATTGGAGGGAAAGATGTCAACTCTGAAATTCCAGCTGGATTTTACTATCAAGTAGAGTTGGTGGCTTCTGAAATTGTCACCATTGACTTTTTTCTGCATTATTTTGAATGTAGTTATGAGAAGTGTTAGGAGAAGAAATAGGCCTGCCATAATTTGGGAACAGGTCTTAAAAAGCACAGTTGCCCAAAATTTCTTTGTGCTGTCCAGAATTCAACAAGTTAGCATATTTGTTTTTGTTGTTATCACTAGATTTTCAGTTTCACTTTTCAATTTTATACTGCAGTAGTTTTGAAAGGAAGTCTGTAGCTTGAGCTTTATAAATATTTAAATGCTGCTATAAGGAGTTGAAATCTAAAGCCAGGTGAAAAGAAAAAAATGTACTTGAGGGAAAAAGATAAAACATCAGAAAAAGCTCAAACAGTGCCTGGAGGACTTAACAGGATAATAAGTGGATTGAAAGAATTAGCTCCTTTAGGGGCTAATTTCAGAGCACCCAAAAGTTGAATGGGTAGAAACAAAATTCTAGCAAGTTTCTGCAAAATAATTTATTTTTAGGTCTAGTATAATCAAACTCCCTTTTACAAGTTTGAGCTTTGTATTAGGATGTTATTAAGAATAGAGAGAGTTACCAGCCTGAGCAAGAGCGAGACCCCATCTCTACTAAAAATAGAAAGAAATTAATTGGACAACTAAAAATATATAGAAAAAGTGAGCCGGGCATGGTGGCACATGCCTGTAGTCCCAGCTACTCGGGAGGCTGAGACAGGAGGATTGCTTGAGCCCAGGAGTTTGAGGTTGCTGTGAGCTAGGATGACGCCACGGCACTCTAGCCCGGCAACACAGTGAGACTCTGTCTCAAAAAAAAAAAAAAAAGAATAGAGAGAGTTAGACACTTAATACATATCTGTTTACTCTATTTATTCTAGAAATAAGTTGCAGTCATCCTCTGGTATAATTGGGAGATCGGTTCCAGGATCACCCATGTATACCAAATCCATGCATACTCAAGTCCTGCTATTGACCCCATGGAACCCTGCATAGGAAAAGTTGGCCCTCCTTATGCCAGGGTTTCACATACCCTGAATATTGCATTTTTGATATGCCTTTGGTTAAAAAAAAAATCACCATATAAGTGGTCCTGCATGTAGTTCCAGCAGGAGTTGTTCAAGGGTCAGCTGTAGTTGTTTGAAAATATTTATCATTTCTTTGGAGGAATGACAAATGGTTACTCATAAAGGTACACATTTTAGTAATTATAATAAAAATAAAAAGTTAAAATATATTTCTAAGTGGCAGGTATGATACTACATGCTGCAGTTGCGGCATCTCATGCAGTCATCCCGACGAGACAGGTCTTACTATATTCCAAATTTTACGTATGAGGGAACTGACATTTGTAGAAGTGAAGTAATTTACCAGCTTCACAAGTTAACAACTGACAAAGCCAGTGACTAACCCGAGTCTGTTCTACCACCAAAGCCTAGGATACCAACCACAAAAAACACGTTTGTTACCTCCTAGCAGTGGGGCAGATCCTAGAGTAGTCCCTGTGATTTCTGTTCCCTGGTGCTCATGACTAGTAGAATCCTCTGGATGAGAACGCAGACCAGGTGACATGTTGATTGCATCCTTGCAGAAAACCCACTCAAGCTGTGCTCAGATTCCTGACCCACAGAAGCTGTGAGATAGTAAATTTATTGGTTTTTATGCTTATAAGTTTCTGGTAATGTGTTATGCCACAATATAGTGTAAATACAAAATGATTATAACTATATTACATTAATTATAAAGACATTTCTTAAAAAGAAAGGTTTTTTTGGTCAAAATGTCTGGCAGGCCGGCTGCTGCAGCATCAGGCCAGTGGCTGGACGGTATTCAAAAGTGGTATTACAATGCTGCAGGATTCATAAACTGAGGTTAATGTGAGAGGATACAATATATGAGGATGAAGACATAAGAGAAGCCATAAGAAGGCTTCCTGAGCACCTTTATAATGACAGGATGTTTCGTGTTAGGAGAGCACTGGACCTGACCAGGAGGCAACGGATCTTGCCCGAAGAACAGTGGACAAAATATGAAGAGGATAAATTCTACCTTGAACCACATCTGAAAGAGGTTATTTGTGAAAGAAAAAAGAGATAAGAATGGGCAAAGAAGTAATCGTAGTTGAAAACTGTGGATGCAGCTGTCCTCAAAGTATTTTTGTGAAGATGGTTAGAATTTAAACACAAAATTTAATAATTATTTCACCTGCAGATGCATTACTTTACAAAAATGTCTATTGTAATCATTAAAAAAGAGTGTTTTTTTATTGGGATGTCTTAATGTTTATAATCTTTTTAAAAACAATTTAGAAAGCTAGAGTCAGGAGATGGGAGAGATGAATAGAAAGAGCACAGAAGATTTTTAGGGCCCTGAAACAATTCTGTATGACACTGTAATGGGGGACACATGTCACTATACATTTGTCAAAAGCCATGGAATGCACAATACCAAGAGTGATGTAAACTGTGGACTTTGGGAGATAATATATTATCAGTGTAAGCTCATCAGTTATACCAAATGCACCACTTTGGTGTGGGCTGTAGATAGTGGAGGAGGCTGGGCATGTGTGGGGAGTACAGGGGGGGTAAGGGAAATGTCGGTATCTTTCTCTCAATGTTGTTGTGAACCTAAAAGTTCTCTAAAAAATAACGTATATTTAAAAGAAAAACAAAAAAGGTAAAATTGGCTCTTTACCCAACATTTACAGCTAATGATCTTTATGTAACTTGTGACCGGGAAAGTAATTGTACTCAGGTTGATTTAGAAGGCAGCAGTGATGTGTGACATGGATTTCTGCCATGGTGGGGTGAGAAGCAAGCTCCAACCATCGTGAGTGTTTGAGTCATAGTGGACTCCACAGTCTGCTGCCCAGTTTCCAACTTCACGGGTGACAGCCGCTGTGTTGGCAGCAGTGATGGTAAAAAGGGTGACGGTTATCTCCTGACCGCTGGATTACTGCTGCAGTGATGTGACTTAAAATTCAAAATTCAGAGCCTTATCCTTTATCCTTCCAGTGATTTTGTGAGTACCCTACTTGCAGTAAATCTATCTCTGCTTGTAATACCTTGATGGAATGTGTGTCCTTTGCTGAGCAATTATTGGTACACTGGTGCAATAAACATTAAATAAAGCATCAGTACATAGGTGATTTTCAAACTACTGAAGATACATCAAAGTCTGAATGTACTAAGCATCATCTTTGTAGAATAGGTTTGTTCTATTGACAAGTGACACGCTAGTTCTTGGTGTCATTGACTTGATGCATTTTTTAAAAAATAAAGTCTTGTTTTAGTTGTAGATTTACAAATCAAGGATGAAAAGGGTACAGAGAGTTCTCATACCCCAGAGTCACTTCTCCTTTTATTAATATTTGATATTAGTATGCCAGATTTCTCATACCTAATGAATTAATATTGATCTGTTATTATCTATAACCCAAACTTTATTCATATTTCCTTAGTATCTACCTAGTGTCCTTTTCCTGTTTTATAATATCATCTAGGATACACATTAAATTTAGTTGTAATGTCTTAGGCTCTTCTTGGCTGTGACAGTTTCTTAGGCTTTATTTGTGTTGATGTTCTAGAAAATTTTGAGGACTAGCCAGGTATTTTGTAGACTGATCCTCAGTTAGGATTTGACTGGTGTTTTTCTCATGATTAGTCTCAGGGTATGTGTTTTGGGGAGCAAGACCAAAGAGGTAAAGTGCCTCCTTATCATATCATACCAGGGGTATACACTGTCGATATGACTTATTGTTGATGTTAACCTCAATCACCTGGCTGTGGTAGTGTTTTTCAGATATATCTATTAAAAATTGCTTTTACCCATTTCATGTGCTGTACTCTTTGGAAGTAAATGATTAAGGACACCCCAAATGCTCCACCTTCTTGAGGTCAGAGTGTCTACATAATTTTTTTTGAAATTCTCCTGCTATCTTTATATTATTTTTTTTCTACTTTGATTCCATTGTGGATTGAGAACATACTTTGTATGATATCTATTCTTTTAAATTTATTAGGATGCTTTTTATGATCTGGAAGGTAATCTGTCATGGTGAATTTCCCATGCAAGCATGAGAAGAACATGTATTCTGTGGTGTTGGATGGCATGTTCAATAAACATCAATTAGATTAAGTTGATTATAATATTCAGGTCATCTAAATATTCATTTTTGTCTGCTTTATTCATCAATCACTTAAGGAGGGGTACTGAAGTCTGCATATAAAAGTGGATTTGTTTACTTCTCCTTTCTATTTTGTTTTGTGTGTTTGGATGGTCTTTTGTTAGGTGTATACACTGTTAGAATTGCTCTGTCTTCTTTGGGTCTGACCTCTTTATCCTTATGTAATGCCCCTCTTTATCTCTGATTATTTTTCTTGTTCTAAAGTCTGCTTTGTATCTGTTTTCTATCTGTTGAATTTATATTTTTTGTTTCTGCCCCCCTCTTGCCTTCTCTGTTATTAAACATTTTTTATGATTCTATTTTATTTCATTTTTTTAACTTATCAATTATATTCCTTTTTAAAAAAAATACAATGCTTGCCTTAGGTCCCAAAATATCCATTTACAACTAATATGAATCCACCTTCAAATAACATTGAGCTGCTTTACAGGTAGTACATGTATCTTAAACAGTATTTCAAATTTCTTCCCCCAATTCTTTACGACATCGCTGTCACTCATATAATTTACAATGCACACTCATTAGATTGTCTGAATGAATTCCTATAGGATTCCTAATATCAGTGGCAGAGAATCCTTGGATCAGAAAGCAAGAAGTGCTCTGTGCAGCTGTGGCTATGTGCTATCAGGTCACTCCTGCACATAGCCGATTGCTGCAACAACTCGAGGAAAAAAGCAGGAAGCAAGGAGGTGACATAGGATTCAAGAGACGTGCACTATAGCTCTGGAGCCAGACTAATTGGTATAATTTAATGGCCAGTTTTACTGTTTTTAGTTAGGTAGCATTGGAAAGCATTATTTAAAATTTTTGAACTATGGTTTCCCTATCTGTGTAAGACTAGCAATAACACATAACTCATGGAAATCTTATAAGAGATAAAGATATAAACACACACACACATTTCTGCATATATTAAATATCAAAAGTTTTGCTTTTAATATTCACTATAATAAAATAATTACATAATAAAATTAATTGGAATCTAGATTAAGCAACAAAATACAGATAAAAATTTTGGATGAAAGTTTTAGAATACTACTAAGATGTGTGTGGGAAGATAAACAAAACTGTTTTGAGGAAAGCAACCCTTGCTAAGTTTCTCATATTAAATGAAGTGTTTGCAAAAGATGCTAATTCTTTTCCAATTCTGAAGAATAGATACATAAATTTTAATGACTACTTTGTAAACACCGTGAATTAACCATTAATTGAATAAGACATAGATTCTATAGCTTTAAAGACGTTGGAGAACTTAAAAGCTGAAAAGTCTTAATCTAAGGAAATAATTTACAAGTCTTAAAAAAGGCAAGATGATCAAAGTAACATCAAATAAATCACTGATAAAAATAAATGTAAATGTGATACAAATCACTTTTTGTAAATGAGGAAATTTGGCTGCAACATATTTAATGCTTTCTCAAATGTCATAAAATTAGTTGCCAAACATTTTTATGTGTGTATATGTATATATGCAAATATATAAATATGTGTGGGTATACATCAGATTTTGCCCAAAGGATTTGAAGTGCTTTACATGCCAATGCAAAATATAAAATTTAATTTGCACAGTTTTTGAATATTGAGAACTGTCAAACACAAATCTGAGAAGAACTATCTTCTTTCCATTGTGTCAGTATACTTTATGTGAGCTCTATATTTGTTTGGGTTATTTATCTTTGGAAAACAGAAAATATAGTGTGAGAGTCTTTTCATGATTTCAGGATGTAATCTGGTGAAGAAGAAACATCACCTTTATGATGTCATATAAAACCTTTATGAAAAGGTTGATATCACTGATTTGATAACATTTATTGAAGTTGTAAAGCATAAAATGACTTCATAAGTTTTATCGGTTACCCTTGGAAGTACCCCAGACACTCATTGAACTTAAGAGATTATTTCATAATTCTTATATATTTTGCCACTTTTCAATCCGAAAATATTAGATCGAAGGTCTATGAAACCTTAAGCAGAGAGCAACGAAAATGAAAAAAAAATGCCATTGGTGATTGTCATGGACTGAAATGCGTCTCCCCCAAATTCATATCTGGAAGCCCTAAATCTTGATGTGACAGTATTTGGAGATAAGGCCATTAGGAAGTAATTAAGACTAAATGAGGTTATAAGAGTGTGTCTCTAATTTAATAGTACTTGTGTCCTTACATGAAGAGGAAGAGACACCAGACATCACTCTCTCTTTGCAGGTACATGGGGGAGAGGCCACGTGAGGACTCAGAAAGAAGGCAGTTGTCCACAAGTCAGGAAGAGAGGCCTCAGCAGAATTCAACCCTGCTTTCACTTTGATCATGGACTTCCACCTTCTAGAACTGTGAGAAATAAATTCCTGTTGTTTAAACCACCCAGTCTGTGATATTTTGTAATGGCAGCCCTAGCTGACTAAGACAGGATTAAAAATGAGAACATTCTGGGAAAGATGTGAACAGACATAAAAGAAGACATTCTATGGAAAATCTACTAAGGTAAAACCTAACCCTTAAGTTTGGCAAATATGATATTTCTCAATTGAATAAAATGATATCTAAGAAAATGGAAAGATTAACTTGAGTTTAACTAAGCTAAGAAATATGTCAATTAAGTCTTATCATCAAAGACTTCAATTAGTTCCTCTCTAACATACATAAATATAGCCACAGGATGTAACAGGAAGCATGCATAATTGCCAGAAATGAGGACATTTAAAATTCAATGGACTACATTTTTGTAAATTTGTTATATGTACTATAACTTGTAAAAACCCTAAATGTGCAACTCTGCTTCAAAAGAGTGTGTGTGTATGTGTGTGTGTGTGTGTGTGTGTGTGTGTGCGTACACCTGTGCGTATGAGTATATACTTTCTTTCATAGCCAGAATATTTTTTTAAAATTTACAATGCATTTTTTAACAGAACGCAAATATATCTTTTATATTTTGTATAGTTGATGCTATAAATAAGTCTATATGTAAAATCAGTATTTAAGAGCATTAAGATATTTCTTGATAATTGACAAAACTAATTCATTTTTAGATGTTACTTAGATAGTCAAAATATTTATCATGAGCATTTTCAAGCTAATCATGCTGCAGCTCTTATTATCAGAACTCCAGATGATTCTCACTATACATTATATGTAT
>NW_012146412.1:4644334-4645406 GCF_000956105.1 Propithecus coquereli
TATAGTTTTCCTACTGAAAAAAATAAAACTTGACTTATATTTTATTATTAACTTAGATTATTATAACTGTTAAAAGTGTTACTGTGTTTTCATTTTTTACACCCTAAAATGTTGCCCTACTTTTTTTGTGTGTGTCCTAACAGCACATATTTGGCTATTGAAAAATAAGATTTTTACTTTATCCTTCCTCAAGGCCCTTCCCATTTTAAATTTTGATTATGATACTCTGAAAAGACTACTTCATAGCTTTTCTAGGCATTAAACTCTTACACGAGGGTTGAGAAAAATAAGAAATTCTTCATTGTCATCTGCAAAATACAATGTCATACATGTGGAGACATATGATCACGTTAATGTTATCTAGTCTTTGCACAATTTAAATCTAAAAAGTGACACATTTTTAGCATAAATCTATAGAATAACCAGATTAATGAAAATAAGATATTATATGAATAATTGTGCATTGTGAACATTTTCAGAATGTCTGATTAATCTTAGATGGTCTATAAGGGGAGACGCAAAAGGAAAAGAGATGAGTATCAATATTTAATCACAGAGGATTGGCGATGTCAGGAGGAAATTATTAGAATTAATTCACTGGATTATAGTAATATATTTTTAAGCTTTTAAATAGCCAACTAACATGAAATAAAGTATTTTAGGAAAAGTAATACAGCAGTGATGTACAATATGGAAAAACTGGAGGGAAGTAGATTAACTACAGCCCCCGTAAAGTGTTCTAAATATTAGGGAAAGGTATAAAGACAATCTGGATCTATGAAAATTAAAGATACAAAGTTTTGTTGCCTGAATAAATATAAACAGGAGAGAAAGCATGCGCAAGAAGAAATTTGGGATTTAGATTTGGAGAAGTGGAAAAATATGACACATTTAAGAAAAAAGAAATTATATATATAGGGAAAATCTCAAATTCTCTTTTAGGTATATTGAGTCTGATATGAAACAGAATACCGAGTAGCTAACTTACATATAGGATTTACTATATGCTACACATATTTCTAAGCACTTTACATACATTTACTCATTCAATATCAAATAAAAATAATTATAG
>NW_012146412.1:4646365-4650683 GCF_000956105.1 Propithecus coquereli
ATATTTATATTAGACACCATAGAAGACTTTGCAATCTTGGAAAGACAAAAGCTAAATTTTAAAGATCAATTCATTCACTGACACTAAAATAACAGAATATTTGCAGTACACTTTTGAAGCTATGCCGTTTCTTTTTTTTTTCCATTTCTTTTTTAAAAAGATTGGAAGCAGGTAATATTTAATATTTATTTGATATACTTACATACTTTTGCTTTAGTGCAACAATGACTCTTCTTTCCCTTTGGATCTGTGGAAAATGGCTCATATGTTGTCTTACACTGATTGTGAATTTGGATTATTCCATAGTAATATCAGAACTTAATCCACAATATGAAGTTTTGCCATTTCTGTCAGTGCTTTCAGTTGATGAAAGGAGTAGTGGCAAAAATTCCCTTAAGAATTTCTCCCAGAAGAAAATGAGCCAAAAACAAAACCACATACTATTAGCAAAGATGAACATTTTCTTTGTTTTTGAGACCTGTAGACCTATAGATGTAGAGTTCCCTAAACAATATTTAGGATCTCACAGCCATACATGTCAGCTTTGTAATACTTTAAAAATAAAGTGTCAGAAAAATACTGTTTGATGCATCCATAAAACACATTTCCACTTTCATCAGATTTATTTACTCTTTTTTCTCTTTAAATCCCTCTTCCATCCACTGCTCTTCGTCCTCACGATCTCTTCCTCTTTATGTCTACAGCTCACGTCTCCGGCTGTAGTCGTTGCCTCCCTGCATTCTCCTTTTGTCTTCTTTTTAAAGCACTATTTTCACTCACAACACTTAATTTATCTTTTACTTTACTGTAATATTTCCCTTCTCTTAGTTCTTCCAGTGATTATTTTAAGTGGAAAGAGACTTGAGCTTGATAGTAAGGCAGAATTCCATCTTTCTCAACCTCAGAAAGAGACAGGATAATCATCTTGCCTTTTAGCCACATACTGTAGTGAGAAGCAAAATAATGTATACACTGACACTTAATATCGCTAAACTTAAAAAAGTGACAGGTTTAATACCCATAAAAGATGTATTTTGTAATTTTTCTAAGTTGAAATAATGGACAATTGCTTATATTTTTACTTTAAAAGTGATCAAATAAAAATCTTATGTCTATAGTGCATAAGAATTCTGATCCTCATGACTCCTATAAGGAAAATTTGTTGTTTAAGTTTTAAAAGAGCCTAGAATTCTATTTTTTCTAGTTTATAATATTACCTAATTGTTACACAATTTGGAAATTTCACAGGTTTTTTTCTCTTTTAACATAAAGATAATAATCATAATCTAATATTATAACCTAGTTATTTCCTGAAAATGAAGAAATATAGTCTATCTAAATTTAATGACATGCAAGTTACCAGAAAAATCACTTCATATAATCATTGATATAATCTCACATTTAAGAAAGATACTAGCCATAAAACATTTTTTAAAGCATTGTACTCTATTAAATACTTACCTAACTCTATTTATCATTTTTTGAGATGTGAAAACTGAGATCCAGGGAGGCTAAGGAACTCCTATGAATCATTCTGACAGTGGCATTGATAGGAATAGCAGCAGGCTATGCTAAATAACTGCTACTAAATAACTTTTCACTATTCTTCAAACAAAAAGCAACAAACAAATCTATAAAACAAAGACAAGGATTTAAAAATTATCTCTGTCACTATGGAAACCTAAGTTAGTGCCCTAATCAGTAATTCTCATTTTTATATCCCCCAATAGTTGAATTATATAGTAAATTTAATCCAAGTTCGGGTCTATTCTAGTTTTTTTGATGGCTGTGTGATACTTATAAACCAGTTTTAGAGATAAACAATTATGGACTAATCCTATTGTACTGTGAAAAACGTTTGGTGCATTTGCCTATCTTTTTAGGATTTGAATATGGTTTAGATTTAGGAAGATATCTCAGCATTTTAAACTTAATTATAGCTATAATAAATAAAATGCCTTTAGAAACTATTCTAAGTCTTTATAATGCCCATTATCCTACAACACTTGGATTTTACTGGAATATTTGAGACTTCCTTTCAAACTGTCCTAAATAGAAAGTATCTTGAAATTATTCCATCTCATAAATTCATAATTAATTAAATTTACCACTAAGATTTAGTACATGTACTTCATTTATATAACCATCTGCTGTGTTTGCATAAACACAGCACAAGATCTATAACTTCTGTACTAAAAGTAATGTACAGCATTCACAAAAAGCTGCTCCTCTGGGGGTTTGCCTAACATTTGTATAGTGTTTGCATTTGAATTACCACATTGGTGATTTAATTCCAGTCTGTAGCCAATCTAGTAATGTGAGTATGGTAAATCTTTTATTTATTAATTTTTCTTTTTTAGCATCTATCACACCTTGGTCACAGCTGCAGTTTTCACTTGGAGATGCAGTATACTCCCCTTCTCCGTGCATGTTATCTGTGGCAGAGGGTGGTCACTACTTGCTACTGGCAACTTTGTTTTGGACATCTTAATATTGAGACACCTCTTTGCTCCCCATGTGGAGATGGCAAGCAGACATTGCATCATGTAACATTGAAGTTATAGGGAGTGGTATGTGGTAGAAATGTAAGTTTGGTAAATTTGGTAGATGATATTTAAGGCATGCTGATTATCTGGAAATTACATTTAGAGAAACCAAGGACTGTGCCTTTAGACATTATGTTCAGAAATGGGAAAAGAAGGAGGAAGCTGCAGGGGAGAATGAGAAGGTGTGGCCGATACACAGGAAGATAATGACTTTGAATTCTTAGAAGCCAAGTGAATGAAGTATACAAAGGAAGAGAGCATGATCAACTGGTTCAGGTGTTCTGACAGGACAAGTAATATGAGAACTCAAATTAACCTTTGGGTTTTGCAAGCTGAGTAATGCTGGTTACATTTAAAGTAGTTTTGGTGAACCTGGGCAAATCTCCAGTTGAAATGAGCTTAAGGGAGAAAGGGAGAGAAAAATTAGAGAAAATAAGTACAGATACTTCTTTTGAGGAGTTTGCTACAAGAGAAAGTGCAATGGACTACTAATAAGGGTTGAAATAGAAGTTGAGAGAGGGTTTGTTTTTACAGTGGGGAAATAAATATCACATTTGTATCTCGATGGGAATATAGAGGGGAAAAATTGGAGATGTAGAGTGGGTGAGATTTTCTGATGTAATGTTCTTGACTAGACAAAAGAGGCTAAAATCTGATATCGAAGTGGAGTGGTTGCATTAGCTAGGATCATACATGGTCTCTCCAAAAATTAGAAGATAAAGTGAAGTCTACTGTCATAAATGCATGAGTGTAAATAAGTGTGTACATGGGAGGTTTCGACAGATCTCCTCTCACTCAATTTTTCATTGTGAAATTTGAAACGAGGTCAAAGCTGACAATAAGAATGAAGCGACACCAGTGGGGAAATGGAGAGAAAGGAAAAGGTGTGAAGTAGTCATTTATCAAAGTAGAAGAACGAGACAGGAAAATAAGAATTTTCAGGAAGTATTAAGGACCACTAGATGTTACTTATAATGGTATTAAAGGCAGAATAGTTAGCTTTTTCTTTTTTTGAAAATGTTTTTCCCCAGAGACATTCAGTTATGGAGATACTCACCTGAAGTCAGTTCACTATTGGATTTAACCAGGGCTATGTTTTAATCAAGAGAGTGTGTCTATAAGAGGGTGGGGGTGAAGATGATGATGTATGAAAAGGGTTTAATAATGTTAAGGAGGAAAGTAAGAGAATGAAGAGGGTAAGGGACAGAGTCAATGTACTCTAGGTTCTGGTGCAGCCACAGGTTTGTTAGAATATGAAACGACGTTGAGTAAACTGAAAAGTGGGAAGTGATAGTCGGGTAATTGAAGGTACAAAAATAAGATTTTTAAGGAGTGGTAGCTATTATTAATAAAAGTAGCTAAAATAGGGAAGAGGAAACAATACTTGGAGGATAAGAGACATAGAAATAGAGGTTCAGGAACCACAATTTTAAAGTACTGGAAGAATTATTATGATTTGAGTAATGCGGAAGCCGGTAACTATGATTTAGGAGATAAAATATTCAAAAGTTAGGTGAAAAGCCTCAGGAGTCAGTAAATGAAAGTAACAAGGAGGCAGAGTAGATGGATGAGTCTGAAGACATGAGACTCAAAGGTAAGTGAATTTTATTTATTAGCATTTTTTATTGCACTCTCCTCTTACTATAAATTAAACTGATGAGAACACAGATTTTTGTACTAGAAAAGTACCTGGCGTAGAGTAATCATGCATTTGTTGAAAGAATAAATCATCACAGAAATAAAAATTCAGGAGACAGAAATATCTCAAAAAT
>NW_012146412.1:4652310-4656483 GCF_000956105.1 Propithecus coquereli
TTTCCTTTGAGTAAATACCCAGTAATAGGATTGCTGGATCAAATCATAGGTCTACTTTTTGTTCTTTAAGGAATCTCCATACTATTTTCCATAGAAGTTGTACTAATTTGCAGTACCACCAATCATATGTAAGTGGTCCTTTCTCTCTGTACTCATGCAAACATCTATTATTTTTGGACTTTTTAATAAAAGCCATTCTAACTGGGGTAAGATGATATCTCATGGTGGGTTTAATTTGCATTTCCCTGATATTAGTGATGTTGAGCATTTTTTTTGATATGTTTATTGGCCATTTGTCTATTTTCTTTTGAAAAGCTTCTGTTCATGTCTTTTGCCCACTTTTTGAGTTGTTCTTGCTGATTTGCTTGGGTTCTTGGTAGATTCTGGATATTAGCCCTTTATCAGATGTATAGTTTGCAAATATTTTCTCCCATTCTGGAGGTTGTCTATTTGATTTACTGATTTTTTCCTTAGCTGTGTAGAAAGAAGCTTTTTAGTTTAATAAAATTCCATTTACTTATTTTTATTATTACTGTAATTGCCATTGAAGTCTTAGTTGTAAATTCTTTGCCTATGCCAATATCTAGAAGAGTGCTTCCTACATTTTCTTCTAGAATTCTTATGGTTTTATGCCTTACATTTAAGTGTTTTATCCATCTAGAATTAATTTTTGAGAGTTGTGAGAGACAGGGGCCCTGTTTCATTCCTATGCATGTGGCTATCCAATTTTCCTGGCACCACTGATTGAAAACAGCTTCTTTTCCCCAGTGTATATTGTTGTATGCTTTGTCAAAGATCAGTCTGCTGTAGGTAGATGTTTTATATCCAAATTCTCAATTCTGTTCCATTGGTCTATGTCTCTATTTTTGTATCAATACCATGATGTTTTGGTTGCTATAGCCTTGTAGTGTAGTTTGAAGTCAGGTAATGTGATGCCTCCATATTTGTTCTTTTTGCTTAAGATTGCTTAGATGCAAAAATCAACAATAAAGTGCTTGTTAACTGAATTAAACAGCACATCAAAAAAAATAATCCACCATGACCAAGTGGGCTTCACCCCAGGGATGGAAGATTGTTGAGCACATGTAAATCAAAAATGTGATTCACCACATAAACAGAAGCAAAAGCAAAGTCCATATGATCATGTCAATAGATTCAGAAAAAGCATTGAACAAAATCTAGCATGCTTTCATGATAAACACCCTCAATAAATAAGACAGAGAAGAAACATATTTCAAAATTTTAAAAGCCATATATGACAAACATACGGCCTACATCATGCCGAATGAGGAAAAATTAAAAACATTCCCGCTAAGAACTGGAACAAGACAATGGTGCCCACTGCAACCACTTCTGTTCAACATAGTGCTGGAAGTCCTAGCCAGAGAAATCAGACAAGGGACAGAAGTAAAAGTTATCATGCCTTACTTGAGGAAACAGGAGATCAAACTATTACTTTTCACTGATGATAAGATCTTGTATCTAGAAAACCCCAAAGACTCCACCAAGAAACTTCTGGAATTGATAAATTAATTCAGTAAAGTCTCAGGTTACAAAATCAATGTACATATTAATAAATCAGTGGCATTTTTATATACCAATAATAGTAAAACTGAGAGTCGAAGACTCAATCACATTCATAATATCTACAAAGAAAATAAAATACCTAGGATTGCACTTAACAATGGAGGCAAAAGATCTCTACAGGAGATCTATGAAACACTGAGGAAAAAAATCACAGAGGACCCAAAGAAATGGGAAAACATATCATGCCCACGGATCAGTAGAATCAACATTGTTAAAATGTCCATACTTCCCAAAGCGATTTACAGATTCAATGCAATCCCCATCAAAATTCCAACCTCATATTTCATGGATAGAGAAAGAATAATTCTATGCTTCATTTGGAACCAGAAAAGAGCCTGAATAGCCAATGAATTTCTTCTTTCTCAGGGAAACTCAGTCCCTTTTCTTGAGGCCTTCAACTGGATGAAGCCTTTACACATTATCAAGGGGCATCTGCTTTACTCCAGTCTATATATTTAAATGTTAATCATATTTTAAAAATATCTGCACAGTAACATCTAGACTGGTGTTTGTCCAAACGCTGAGTACTATGGCCTAAGCCAAGTTGACACATAAAATTAGCCGTTATAGTGTTTTAAAATTTACTTGCCATTATGATGTAAAGATCTTTATGGGTATATGTATAGAATATTTTTGTAAAAGTGGAATTGCTGGGAAATGTGTCATATGTTAAATATGAAAGATATTGCCATCCAAAAATTCTGCATCAATTTATACTCCCACAGTCTTTGAAATTGCAAGATGCATTTAAATATTTTCCAGTAATTCCCTGTGATTGTTATCCATGAAATATATTTTCCTTTATTCACTGTTCATTCCCATATATAATTATTGAATGCCTTCTATTCTTCAAGCATTGGGGAAGTAATCATATAATTAAGCTATTGTCCTAAAGGAGCTTAAATCTAGTGGTGGAAATTCATACAATCAGATAATTATAAATGACATGAAAGTGCTATCATAGATGCCTACACATCTATGGCAGCATGCAGTAGATATTGTGACAGCATTCAGTAAGCGCCTTCTCATTTCTCTTAGTGTTTGGGAGGGAGGGGCATCTAGGTTGAAACATAAAAATTAGAAGAGAGCCTGTAAAAAAGAAAAGGATGGCATTTCAAAAATAAGACCATATATGAGCAAAGACTTAGGGGTTAGGAATTATATTGTGTCCTTGGGGACTCTACATAGTTTTACATTGTTAAAGCATAAAGTGTGAAATCAATCCTGGCAGAAAATGGGACTGCAGAGCTAGACGAGGGTCAGATTGTAGATGACCTTGAAAGCTATTTTAATGAACTTGCATTTTATGTGCTAGATGATAGCGAAATTTTACAGAGTGTTAAGCAAGACGTGGGAATGGTCATATTTAAACTGCTGAGGCACTGGGTGGAGAATGGGTTTGAGGAGTGCAAGAGTGGCAACAGAGTAATCAGGAAAACCAGTGTAAGAAAAAAGGTTGAAATGGTAGGCAATGGGCAGACAAATGAGTACCTTATTTCAATAAGGAATTTCAACTTCATCTTACCTGAAATGGATGCTTTCAAGCTGAGGATTAATATAATTAAACTTAAATTTTAGATCATGCTTACAATGATATGAAGGATCAATGGGAGTGGTGGAGGTTATTGATTGGCTGCAATGCTAGTTAATCATATTTGCCAGACAAAAGATTGCTGTCCATAAATGAGAAAGATGTTCTATTCATTATTAAGGAAAGGTAAGCAACATAAAATTAAAGAAAGATAGTTTGTTTTCATGTAATTTTCAAATTTTCTACAATCAGCATATTTCTTTTCAATGTAGCAGGTTGTGAGAAAGTACAGGGAAAAGTATTCCTGTCTTTCAGGTTCTGAGCCAATTGGGAACTACAACAAGAATCATTAATGAAAGAGTAAAACGTAAAATTTATTACTGATGAAGACAAAGTATCTAGGGAGAGTGGTTTCTAACTCTCAGTGACTGCCTCAGAAGAAATCGCACACTGTAAGGAGTACACAAGGCATATGAGCATCGACGCATCTTATCCCTGAGCCCCTGGGACACATCACTTCTCTGGAAGGTACAGAGTCAAGTGTGGAGGGCAGAGTCACTTGTAGATTTTATTTTTTACTTTTAACACCTTGGGTTTAACCAGGAATTAATAATTGATCAGTAGTGTAGTAGCAATGGTTACTATTGATACGTATTAGAATGATATAGATCCAACAGCATGTGGCCGTTCTCAAAGTACCAATGACTGCTCCTTTAGGTCTCTTCCTTAGTCTATTGGTCAGCAAAGTACATTAAGTTTACACCCTCATAAATCTCTGAAATGGGTCATATTTATCTTTTAGTTAAGTTTCTTTCAGGATTATTCTGCTTGCAAGGCTGAAAGTTTATTTTTCATTCTGTTTTCTATGACAAGTTTTGCTCAGCCACATTGTCCAATACAATTTATTAGAGATTCTCCAGTAAAATGAAATAGTATTGTAAAGGAACTCTAACATTAAAACAGTCATCACCCCAATAATAAAATGTCAGCCACATTGAGATACCCCAAATTTTAATGAAACCTTTTTCTATTATCATATTTCAAAGATAAATGGA
>NW_012146412.1:4656642-4675031 GCF_000956105.1 Propithecus coquereli
GTGAAGGTGGGATTTTTTAAAAGCTACATTCTCAGCTGTCTTTCATTGAAATAGGTATGATGACTTCAGGATCTCAGGAACTGTATTAGTTCAACAACAAGTATTTAGTTAGCTTTACTTTGAAAGAATTTAAAGAGTTAATAAAATCAGCAAGAATATCCCAGCACTGAACATATGCTTCCCAAATAAGAAAAACATGCATATTATAAGCTTCCAGGCTAATAATCCCAAACACAATTATACAGTTATGTTCCCAGAACTCTAGTGGTTTTTACTCACACACACACACACACACACACAAACACATCATGGTACTAAACCATTGGCACCTTACTAGAATACTAGTTGGCCTATGCCAGTTGTCTGAAATTTATGATCTGTGAATCTAAACCTATTCAGGTTTCATACATTTTTAGGGGGTAAGAATCCACGTGTCTACTCTCTCAGAGTAAAAACGGAGACATTTGAGAAGCTGATGACTTCTCATAAAAGTCAGAAATTTGTGGTAACTGTGCTCATATTTTAGCGCTTTTCTTTTCTATATCTTTTCTAATCTTTTCCCTCTCCCAGTATCAATAATAAATTGTGTGTATACCATAAATATATTTTTTTGAAACCTCCCATGTTTCCGAGAAGGCTTTCTAGGATCCTGTGCTGCAGTATTTTCTACTGAATCTTGTCACTTAGGCCTGAAAAATCTGCCTCCTAAGAAAGGATCTTTCCTCTTATGTAATTAATCCCTCCACAGCCAGACACAGCCTTTGTGGACTGGGTGCCTCTTCAGCATGTGCTCAAGCCACAGCAATTCAAGTTTAATAATCTCTTCCGTAGTTGCCTGTTTGGACCTGAATACTAATAGAATTTAAGATAACAGATCTGGAGGTGCTATGTCCTCAATGATCCTCTCTAGGGCTCTACAATGCAGATGGATCAACTCACAGTTTAATCCAGCAAATATAATCCTATTCTATAATGTCTCAAAGGCCTCTAAAATGAAATAACTCTCTTCTACATATAATGAAATCTTTGGCTCAGCTTAACCTATTTGCTAAGACTCTGTGGATCTACCCAAGTCTACCACTACTTGCTCACATTTGCCATGGGTATTTTAAGTTCCAGATATGGCACCTGGAATCCTAAAGTCCTTTCGTGCCTGCTAAAGCCTTCATCTTTGCTTAGATCTCTGAAGCTATGCAGCCTGCACTTTGAGGTCGCCAATATTAGAAACATACATATATTAAAAATTGTTCATTGCTTATTAAAAATTCAACTGGCCATCTTATTTTTTTATTTTTGTTACTATTTTAGAGGGTTAACCTGCTACCATCTTGTGTTTTTAATTGTGAAACCCAGCAAGCCTACTGCACTCATTTGCTAAAGTTCGTATAGTCACCTCTTTTTCATGTCTGTTGTGAACCAAAGAAATCCCTAAGCCTTTGGTTTCAGCCTTTGTTTTATTTAAACCTGGCAGCTCAAACACCATTTGTTTGAAGCTGCTTACACCCACCCATAACTGCAGTCCATTCTCCAAAATAAAAGAAGGAAGGGGAGGAGGAAGAGAATGGGGAGAAGAAGATTACCTTTGGACAAAGTTGCCAGAAACTGGCATGATCTGCTAATAATGTAAAAGTACGAAGTGCCCTAAGGTTTTAAAATTTTTTTCCTGCCTAACTTGTGGCAAGTAACAAGAGACTGAATAAAAAATTCTACACATCACTTAATAAAGAATTTGCTCTACAAGGTGTCAGCTGTATCTCCCTTTGTGTTTACCTTTGAACCAGATTTTGAGGTGATAAGGGCTTGTTTGCTCAAAAGTGCAGTTCACCAAATCCCCATAGAGGAAGTCATCTGCCACTGGATAATTTATGACATGGGAGCTTGTGAAGGGAAGCACGTGCCATCTGTTGGTAGGCACAGCTGAGCTTAGCATACACAATTCATTCTTCCCAAATTGACCAATCAGTGGAGTGAGCAAAAAGCCAAAGAGCTAAATCCATCAAGGTCTCTGTGTGGGGCATGGAAGAGTATGATTGGGAAAGAAGCATTCCTCCTTTGTAATAATCAGAGATACAGTAAAGCTAAAGAAAAACAGTAACAACAACAGAATACATAATATAGAGGGTGTATATTTTTATTGATAGTAGGAATAGCAAAGTTACATAGAGAATACCTGACTCAGTAGCTAGGGCATGATATGGGGAGTATGTTCGGTGTGCCTTGGAGCCAGACAACTGGGCTTTCAATTCAGGATTGTCTTTCAAACTGGGTAATCTTGTGAGAACTATTTTAATTTCTCTGCCTCAATTTTTCACATTCAAACAAAGAAATAGAAACAGAGCCTCACTATGATGGTGTTGTGTACATTAGATGAAATAATGAAAGTGAAATATTTAGACCAGTTCCTAGTGCATAAGTGTCCATTGTATAATTAAGCTATTATAAATAACATCTTGTCCCTGAGTGTGATTTTCATTCATTCACACATCCACTCACTTGTTCATTTAGGCACAGCAATTTTGTTGTGCACATATGTGGTTTCCTCACTTGTCTTCCATTTTCTCTTTTATCCTGAAGAGGAATGAAGAACTGGAGCAAGTTTTCTCGGATACCACTAAATGGTTAAAAAAAAAAAAAAAAAATGGATAGGCTACATGCCTCAAGGATATTGAGAAGGAAGAAAATTTTCTGAGATCCTAATGAGAGTTAGACTCATTAGCTACCTTACTAAATAAAAGAGAAGATGAACAGATGTCATCCTATTTGAGGAAGCTTATTAAGATGATAGTGAGAGTTATTCTCAGTACAGGATGGCATAGTGTTTCTGTATACATTTAATTTGATTACTCTCTGAACGCTCCATGTGTCTACTTTCACCTCTCAAACTAGTTGTGGCTCTGTAGATAGTATCTTAGCAGATTTAAGTAGGGATTTTTGAATAACTTTTAATAGCTTTAAATAGCTAAGAAAATTGGATGTTCCTCCATTTCCCCCATCCCACATAAGTTATCAGAGAATCGTACCTGGGTTGTGCAGCCTGCTTGCTCATACGGGGGATTTCTACTCCTTAACATGAACTGAAGAATCAGCTGGGCATTTGGGCTTGGTATATTCTACCTGTTGTGATGTTTTCTTAACCTCTCTACTTTCAATTCAATCTGCAATTACTTTTTTAGTCAATTATTTGGAATGAACAGAGTTGTAGAAACAATGGAGATAGCCTATTCAATAAAGCTAGGTATAAAATATATTAATAGATGTTTATTATCAAATTTATATATCCTAAAACCATCTTTTCTTTATCCTTATTATTGTAAATTAAAGCACTTCTATAGGTAAACCATCATAAACAAATGTGTAGCTTAATGAGTTATTATAAGGCTAACTCCCTTATAGTTTATTTTCATCTGGATCAAGAAATAGAACTTTGCCTCCTACCCCCGAAGCCCCACATGTGTCACATATAATGATATTTCAAGCTACGATCAAACAGTAGACATTCCCATGACTTCCAAGTTGGTCATTGTTTACAAATTGGTCATTGTACAAGAATTCAAGCTGTTAACATCCAATTTATATTTAGACCTAGGTTTTAAAATTTAACCTTTTGTATTAAATCTACCTTTTTTACTCTAAGAATTCTTGTTCTAAAGACATAATGAATGAGAGAATTAAAATAACCTGCAGATATTCATTAAATTTATACCACATTGTGCACACAGAAGTCTTAGAATAGCATTACAAATACTGCTACTTCCAATATACTCACTAAAAACAAATAAGAAGTTTGGTATTTTTTTTCTTCATTCTCCCTTCCATTACTTTTGTAGACTTTCCATGTATACATCATCTGAATATTTAGCTTTTTAAAAACATTCATTTAGCTTTAATTGTGCAATTATTCATAATTTCAATGTTCACTCCCATTGGTTTCTTTTATGTCTTTCAGACATTTTGGTTGCCTGAAGCTCATTCTCTAGTAAAGTCCCCAAGAAGGGTTCATTGGCATCATTCCTATGTTCTTGCATGTGGAAAATAATTGTGCCCTCTGTGTTTGAAAGTCAGCATTGCTGGATATCAAATCTTGGCCCACATTTTTCCCCTTGAGTTGTCTTAAATATGTTGCTACATTTCTTAGCATAAAGTGTTGCTTTTGATGAATCTGATGATAGTCAAGTTTTCTAGTGTAAGTCGCTTTTTATTTTTTGATAAACCTACATGGCCAAATGAAATTTTTACTTAAAATTTCAGTAATCGTACTGGATGCATCTGTTTTTTTTTTTAATTTCAAAAAAGTTTTCTTGAAACATGTTTTTGCATTTTCTGTGCTCTTTCTTTTGTATTGTTCTTCAAGGATTTCATTTTTTCTATTTTGGATTATTTTTTACTTATCTTTAATATTTAACTATTTCTATCATTTTTTTTTACCTCTTATTCATCACTTTTGATTTATATTATTTTCCTCTTTTTATAGCTTATCTCTCTTAAGGCTTGACATCTCATATCTGAGTCTTTTTAATTTTGTTTTATCTGGTTATTTTATGTCACATTATTTTCTTATCATTATTAGCTCATTTTGAAACAGAAGATTATAGTTTTCATTTGTTCTATAGCAACGTCTTACATTTGTTCAATAGAGATGCTCTCATTGTAGGGATTTTAGGCTGTCCTTTTTGTTGTTTGTTTTTTTCCTAATGTTAAATTTGTATGGAATTTGATCTTTGTATTAGTTTGCTAGGGTTTCCATAACAAAATACCACAAACTGGATGGTTTAAACAACATAAATCTGTTGCCTTACAGTTCTGGAGGCTATAAATTTGAAATCAAGATGTTGGTAGGGGCGGTTCTGTCTGGCAGCCATGAGATCTGTTCCAGGGTTCTCTCTGTAATTCTGATAACTCCTTTGCTTGTGACATAATAACTCCAAATCTTCACATGGCGTTTTCCATGTGTGAATGTCTACCTTCAAATTCCCCCTTTTTATTAAGACACCGGTCATATTGGATTAGGGCTCACACTAATGACGTAATTTTATTCACTGATTACCACTGTAAAACCCCTATCTCCAAATAAAGTCACATTCTGAGATAGTGGGGGTTAGGACATCAGCATATGAAATTTGTGGGAACACAATTCAACTCATAAGAATTTCGATAGTTTTCTATTGCCTAACTTCGTGTGAATTTGGTTTTCCTAAACTTTTGGAAGCAAGTGTGGTTCAGTTTACCTCCTCTACCTTAACAGACATTCTTTTTCTGGTTTTTGAGTAGTGAGTGACCAAATGCATGGGTGACCTGATTTTTTAAGATTTCCTGGCTCTTTCATCTCTCCCACTTTTTTGTGGACTTTTGCTTTCTAGTATCTTTTTCTTACTAAATTTTGACTTCACTCTTAGCATTTTCTCCACAATATTGGGTGCTATCCTGGAAAGGAGTTCTGAACAGTGTCAAGTGCTAGTAGGTGACACTTTAGCCCCTACAGATCTCACCACGGACTGCTTGCACTCACCCTTCTGTGGATTGGGAAAAACCCCTACCCATCCCAGCTGCAATTCTGAAGTTGTCTCCTATGCCTTCCGTTGAATAACTACTGATTATTTTGGACCACTTCTTTCTCAGGTCCGTCAGATACCTGTCGTTACCTTTTGCTTTCTCCTGCACAGATTCTGATGCCACGTAAAAAGAGAAAACATTTTTTTTTTTTTTACTGTGTATTGTATTTTGAGTATATGAAGATACCTTGTCACCTGGCTTAGTTTTAAGAGTTGTTCCTGAGCTTTTTATTTTACTTTCTATTTGCTCTACTTTTTTACATAGGGAGTTGAAAAAAAACTCCAAAATTATGCTGTTGCTGCTATATTCTCAGAATCACTCTGACAGCAAGGCAATTGTTTGATTTACATTAATGCATTTACCCGTTTCAATATTCCTCTCCCCTTTTCATCCTCTTTTAATCTCTACTACCCCTTCGTATGTTGTTTCAATCGTTTAGTGCTGTCTGGGCAATGTGGTCTCAGCAAATCATAAAGGAGTCATTATCATCTTTTGAATTCCAAGATAGTGTTTTAAAATCATTAGAGTTTGAAAAAGGGATTTTTTTTTTATCTCCTGGAGTATGATTTTTACATCTTAAATTTGAAAGTTATTTAACAACAAACACCAGATTTAGAAAGAATTTTGCTGATTTATGGGCCAAATTTTCTACTCTAGACTTGGTAGAGATTTCATGGCTGGGCTGGAAGTGACACAGGGAAAAGGAAAACTGCATCTAATACCGTTGGAAATCGCTGGGAAGGGACTTTGATCTGATCTCTGGGGTTCAGAGTGTAATAGGGTGCATATTTTGGGAAAACGGGAGTGTAGAGATGATGTCCACCCTAATTCCTCCACAGAACCCTGGTAGACAGTAGCTCTGTGGACACATCCTTTGCCAACTTGCTGTAGTGACAGTAGAGGAGAATTGGCTTGGGTAGGTGCCGGTGGCATGGAGAGAGGCCTGTTGTGACTGTGGTGGACCGGATGAGAAGAGCAGCAGCTCGCCCAGAAGCCTTGCAGAGGGCGCACTGGTTTGTCAGGTCAGAGGCAAGCACCCAGACGTCTTTCAGCAGTGATGAGAGGCTACATAAGCAGAGACTGATTTGGACTGTAGCAGCGGAGTTAAGATAAGATTTTTGTGGAATGTCAGCAGAGAGAAGAAAAAAGCCAGGAATGGTGCAGTATTAGCATATGTCAGACCTCAGCAGATGTCAATGGGTGATCAAATACAGGCACCAATCTTATTTCAGCCCATGGGGAAAAACAGCAGAGGTAAGTTCCTGTGTGATTTTGAAAGCACTGAAATGACTGTATTTATTTTGTTACTATAACATGGACTAGTGCTTAAAATAATACTGGAGTTATTGGTGAAACACAAAGAAAATAAATTTTTTTAAACATTTTCAAAATGCAAAAATTGACTATTTTGCTCGCTGGTGTTCTTCTGAGGATATCTTTCCCAGACAGCTCTGTGGTTGAAATGGTAAGTGAGGGGTAGTAGAGCCAAAGAATGGAAAAAGGGGGAAGGGCTTTTGGAATGAATGAATACATTAGTTTATATTAATGTTTATGACTTGAAAATACTTTCTATATTGAGCATTTTAGATAATAATGTTCATATAATTGATATAGGGTATACTCTCTTGGCATTTGTCTTTGATTTATAGACAATAGAATCTTAACTGTCTGAGAACTCCAGGGAATAAATATTGAAAACTGTTAAAATTTTCCCTAATAGCTGAGGTTCCACTTTTTAAACACCAACAGTTTTATAGTTTTAGTGATTTGAGTTCCTTTCAATATATATTCAAATTTTCTATAATAATAAATAATACAGAATAGTATGGAAATATAGTTAAAGCTTTTCTTCCAGGCCCATGATCTCAAAGGTCCAAACTAATTATTTTATAACCCTTGTTTTTCTGACCCTGAGCAGCGGTAGTCACCAGTGACAGTTACATGACGCTGTGACAGGTCAGGGTAGCTAGTACCATTTCCACTGGAGAGTTTCTTAGCCTTTGAGAAGAAATGTCCTAAGGGAACCTTTCTGCAGGAGGTTGGAGAGGATTGGCACAAGAGTAATTACTTACCTAATAAAAATGGAACATTTGTCAAATCAGATTCATACGAATCAGAACTCTTACCCAGTAACAAGCTCTACTAGAAATTTCAAATATGCAAGCTGTCAAGAGGCCCAGGGAACACAGGGAACACACAGACACACAGAGTGGTTCCTAGAGCCTTCCTTTGCTCCATTAGTTATGTATTCTCTGACTGAGAGAGTACACAGTTGAGTCTCTAAGTAAAGAATGTGAAATATTACCTCACACAGCCTGGAGTGTTTAAATTATGAAACTGCTCCACTACACACCAGCTCATATAAGATTTTCCATAAATCCACATATGCTGAGTTTATTTACCAAAAGCAACAGCATTTTATTTGGATAAGAATCTTCCTCCTAGCAAATATCACCGGTCTACTATCAAGAAGGACAGTTATTCGTGTATGCTACAAGGAGAGTAGACTGTGCCATATAATTTTTCCCCAAAGCCAATAAGGGAGTGAACTGATTACAGGAGAGTTTCTTTTACCCCTGCCACCCAACCACCGACAGAGACAACTAGCCCCTTGCACAGACCTTTATTTATAACTCGCATTTAATACGAAGTATATATTTAAGTCTCTGTAGAAAAGGACGTTTGTATTGGAAGGAATCCTTAAGATTACCCTCCCTTAACACTTCAACACTCCCCCACACAGCATTATCTCATAAAGATTCACAATCTCCATTCTAATTGGATTTTATCTCTTTATCTCTTTTTAGCAGCTATACTGTTGAGGTACTCCATATTTTCTGAAATGCCTCAGAAACGGTCCTGTCTAAGGCCGCTTCTTGAGTTGTTGAAGTGCTTCAGGGCTTAGTTCTGGGCTTCTTCCTTGTGGTTTCTCATTCAGTTCCACGGTTACAAATATCATCAACATGTAATTGAAACACCCATTTATGTAATTCTTTTCTGAGCTTTAGACTGGTATACCAACCACCTTCTATATACCCCCACTTGAGGATCTGATATGTACGTCTGACTCTCACACACACACACACACACACACACACACACACACACTTCCTTCCATACCTCACATTTGTTCTTTGCTGTTTTGCCAGTATTTTGCATTTTGGTTGTGGCCACCATTTATCTCTGTAGTTGTTACCATCAAAAATACCAGAATTATAATTGAGTCTTTCTTTGTTCATCCTCCATTTTTAATTCATGACCAAGCCTGGTCCATTCTTATCCACACATCTTGTCTCAATCTTTACTGCTAATGTCTTGGAATAAGACACTAATTTATCTTCGCCTGAGCTATCACAATGATTTCCTAACTGGTTCCCTTTAATTCTTGCCCCATAAACTACTTTTACCACAGTGTGACAAAAGCGATCTCTTATTGATGCTGTAAAAGATACATTTAATCCTAAACTCCAGCACCGCAGAATGTGATATTATTTGGAAATAGGGTCATTTCAGATGTCATTAGTTAAGATAAGATCATATTGAAGCAGGATGGCACCCTAATCCCATATGTCCTTAAAAGAAGACACAGAGACATAGGAAAAGGCCACAGGAAGATGGAAGCAGAGATTAGAATTGTGCTACTACAAACCAAGAAATGGCTCAGGTACCAGAAGCTGAAAGGAGCAAGAAGGATCCTCCCTTAAAGGCTTAGGAGAGGACATTGCCTGGCTGACACCTTGATTTCAGAATGACAAAATCAAGATGAGAGAACAGATTTCTGCCAATTTAGACCCTCGTAAACTAATACGCACATAAATCAGATTATGTTATTCCTCGGTTTAAAGCCTTCCGCCGAGGTATTGAGATCTTAGCATGGTTGCATGTCCTCCATGATCTCATTTCTTTCTGTTCATTAAAACTGTAGCTCTTGCTCAGTGCACTCCAACCACAGTAGTCTCTTCTCTTTTCTTCCTCTACAGACCAAATATTTTATTTCCTTCCTTGCCTTTCTTTGCACTGAGGATTCTTCAGGCTTTTTCCATGGCAGGCTCCTTCCCATCACTCAGGTTACAGTTCAAATGACGTGTCTCCAGAGAAGGCAACTGAGACCACTCTCTTTGTGCGCTCTCCTAATCATGCTTTATCACATTAGTTTATTTCTTTTATAGTACTTTTTGCTACACAATATTATTTCGTTTATTAATTTTTGTCCTTCTAGTGTAGAATAAAAAAGGACATTATCTCTCTTGTTCAATATTGCATTACTAGAATGCGTTAGGTGCTCAATGAATTCTTGTTATATGAATGAATAAAATCCTTTTATAATATTAATACTAAAGGAGAAAGCTCAATATAATACCACATATTGTCAACTTTTTATTTCCTTATGCTGTGCCCTAAGGTAAGACATGCCACCTTGTCTTTTCCCTACTTATCTCTCCAATAAATAGTACTATATTTGCTCACATTTGCTCATGTTTCTATATTCTTAGCTGCCAGCTCATAATTTAAACCTATATGAATGGGGTTCACTTGTAGATGCATCTTTAATTGTAGTTACTTTTTTATATAGTTATTTTTTATTTGTAGTTATTTTTATAAACTCCTTGAAGTTTTTATGCTGCTGTTTGAAGATTACTGTTATTAGGAAGATCCAGAAATTCAATTCTGAGGATGACTGTCAATAAATAGCCGCCTCTCTTCTTCATCCTATGTTTTCACTCCTATTCTTCTATTAGTTTGCAAAGGCAATAACAAGACTTGATAAAATAGTTTGGAGAATAATAGCAGAGTTTCAGGCTGGTTGTCTCTTGTGTGGTAAACCCCATGAACCGTGCTCATGAAAATTGAGGCATCCATTTTGCTTTTTAAGGCACTTTTTTCTCCCTGGTCTTTGATATTATTGTCTGTTGAAATTCTAGGAAAGTTAAGATTTGAATAATTGAGCCATTATATATTGCTAATTTGCCTATCTTCCTATATATCTATCTCCAGTTTTGCTTTTTTTTTTTTTTTTTATATTTTAATCATGTTCCCTGGAGGACAAAAATACATATATGTATAGACATATTATGTGAGTGATGTGAGGTGACCAACTGTGTTGGTTATCCGGAACTAAGAAATTTTATTATCCGGGTGCAGTGGCTCCTGCCTGTAATCCTAGCACTTTAGGAGGCCAAGGTGGGAGGATCGCTTAAGCTCAGGAGTTCAAGATCAGCCTGAGCAAAAGTGAGACCCTGTCCCTACTAAAAATAGAAAAACTAGTAGTCCCAGCTACTCAGGAGGATCACTTGAACCAGGAGTTTGAGGTTGCAGTGAACTATGATGATGCCACTGCACTCTAGCCGGGTCACAGAGCAAGTCTCCAAAAAAAAAAAAAATTTACTGGTAAAAGTAGGATAGATCTTGGGAAAACCGAGAAGGCTGGTCACTCCAGTGGGCTAAGTATATTTGTCCCTTATATAAATATATTTTATGTATTATCACTTTTAACATGTACTCATAATAATTATATAAGATGGAAGTTTTTAATTTCAAAATTTTAAGGGGGTACAAATATTTTCTTACATCAATACCTTTTATAATGCTTAAGTCTGGGCTTTAGTGTGTCCATCATCCAAATACTGTTCATTGTACCTGATAGGTAAGTTTTCACTCCTTCCCCTTCCCCACTTCTTGACTTCCAATAACTTTATATCTCTTTGTGCCTGTGCATGCCCATCAATTAGCTCCCAATTATTAGAAAGTTAATGTGGTGTTTGTTTTTTCATTCCTGAGGTACTCCGCTTATGATAGTGGTCTGGTCTCCACTTGCATCCAAGTTGCTGCAAAAGACGTTATTTCTTTCCTTTTTATGGCTGAGTACTCCATGGTGTACCACATTTTCTTAATCTGCTTATTAATTGATGGGAACTTAGGATGATTCTACATCTTTGAAATTGTGAATTGTGCTGCAATAAACATTTGAGTGCACGTGTCTTTTGGATGAAATGACTTCTTTTCCATTGGGTAGATCCCCAGTAGTGGATTGTTTGATCAAATGGTAAGTCTACATTTATTTCTTTGAGGAATCTCCATATTGTTTTCCATCGAGGTTGTACTAATCTGCAGTCCTACCAACAGTGTATAAGTGTTCCTTTCTCTCTGCATCCATGCTAGCATCTAATGTTTTAGGACTTTTTAATCATGGCCATTCTGACAGGAGTATGGTGGTATCTCATTGTGGTTTTAATTTGCATTTCATTGATGATTAGTGATGTTGAGCATTTCTTCATATGTTTGTTGACCATTTGTCTATCTTCTCTTGAAAAACTTCTGTTCATGTCTTTTGCCCACTTTTTAATGGTTTTGTTTGTTTTCTTCTTGCTGATTTCTTTGAGTTCTTTGTAGATTCTGGATATTAGCCCTTTATTCGATGCATAGTTTGCAAATATTTTTTCCCATTCTGTAGGTTGTCTATTTACTCTGTTGATTGTATCCTTTGCTGTGCAGAAGCTTTTCAGTTTAAAGTCCCATTTATTTATTTTCATTGTTGCTGTATTTGCTTTCGAGGTCTTAGTGATAAATTATTTGCCTAGAGTCAATGTCTAGAAGAGTTTTTCTTTCATTTTCCTCTAGAATTGTTATGGTTGCATACTTTACATTTAAGTCTTTTATCCATCTTGAATTAATTTTTGTATATGGCAAGAGATAGGGGTCCTGTTTCTCTGGCATGTGGCTGTCCAATTTTCCGGACACCATTTATTATCCCCTTAATCCAAATAAGAATTAAAGAGCAGTAGCTACATGTCCTACACTACACAAAAAAACTCTGCTGAAGCTTGAGGTGAAACTTAGCTTTGTCTATTTTCAGAATATGAGATCTATAGATTGTGCAGGGATAGATGGATTCCAACCATATCAAATTGTGACTCATTAAAAGTGACCTAATGAAGAAATAAATACTCGGCAAACAACTAGTTTTTCTGTGGCCTGAGTATTCTCAAGTTTTGTGCTGATATTACTGATTTTTTTATAACTGTATCATTTATACAAAACTGAAAGAATAACATTTTATAAAATCTGCCCAAAAATTAAAATGTTTTTGTCAGAATCGTTCTTTCTCTGAAATCTGTATACATCTTTTTAAACTCCTGCAATGTTACTATTTCATTAAAAAGGTCATGATTGCAAATATAATTAAATAAAATCTTCAATCTAGGTTTCATCATGAAAACTGCTTGGCCTCTTAAGGTAAAAAAAAAAAAATCCTCATATATTTCTATCCAAAATATCTACACTATGATGTGGTAAAGTGAGTTGATTAAAGATTATATGTCACAAATTGGATAATTTTGACCACCACTAGATTACCTGTACATATTATGCACACATCACAACAGCTAGAAAATGAAAAATAAAAAATAGTAACAGTCAATTTATGCATTTCATATTATACCTTAATTATCATAAATTTCTTAAGCACTTAATATCGTTAGAGAAATATTTCAAATCACTAATATTTTAAACAAATTATAAATGCTTATTATATTTGGCACAATATAACACAAAAATAAATCCAACAACCACAGTTAATATGTAAAGATTTGGATTATACTTTTTAAACAATTTAAGATTCAAAGCATTCATGCATATTTCAGTCTATATTTCTTTGAAGCAAATGTTTCCAGTGGTTGTTCATTTCCCTACAGCATTGTATTTTTATCAAGAACACAACCTCTGTATCTAGGCAGTTTGTGTTTGAATCCCAGTTCTGCCAATCGTGAATTATGTAGCCGTAAATAAGTTACTGAACTTCTCAATGCCTTGGATCGCTTGTCTTAAGGCTTTTACTCCTTTCGAGTGGTTGATTAAATGAGTTAGTATCTGCAAATCACTCAGAACTGTGGCTGACATAATGAGTTTACTCATGTGCCATTTTATATATAGTCATTGATTTTTAAATAAACTTATAGACTATATTGCAACTTTGTATTATTCTCAATATAGGCTTTATTTTATTTAGTATTACTAACACATTTTGAAATATCTCAAATATATTGTTGGTGAAATTAGAACTTAACCAATAAATGGGTTTGAATTTCTTCGGTGAGGCTGACCGTCAATATTCACTTCCTTACATCTAAATTGCAACAAAACTGGCTATTCCTCTATGTTGTTGAAGGGAATAGCTGACACATTCCACATACTTGTGGAAAGAACTGTTACTGAGCATGTCCCAGAGGCACAGCAGTCAGCAAAAAGGTTCTTAGTCCTGTTAGCCTGAGGAATGTGTGTCTCTAACAGATTGCCAGGAAAGATTAACAGCTGCAGGTAGAACAGCTGCTGGTTCAAACAATTTTGATCTTTTTATATCTTGTGTCCATTCTGTTTCCAGGTGGAATTGGCCCACTTGTTAAGGAGAGCTGCAGGTAGTCCAGCTGCTGGTTCAAAGAGTCTGGTCTTCTATATGTTTTGTTCATTGTGTTTTGACATGGAATTGGCCCAGTTGTTTTTGGAAAGCCCCCAAGGGAAAGTTTTTACAAAATAGTTTCATAACCTTTTCAAGGGGACAAATATACCTCCCATTTTTACTTCCTTTGGCAAGTAAAATAGGCCATTCAGGAAACCCCATTGTAAAACTTTTGCCTTAAAATGCATTGAAGAAAGTAGTATGTAGTTCAATAATTTAATTAGGTAATGGATAAAAATAAAGACTTTAATGCTCAACTTTTTCCTTTTTTTTTAAATAGGATATTTGGCCATTACAGTAGAGATGTCTGCTTTTATTTGTGCAAAGGAAGGTATTGGTGTACAGTAATTTCACTGAAATAAAATTATTTTGCTGAATCAAGCTGTAGAGGACATTAATTGGCCTTTATTACAGGACTTTCGCAAACTCATAGTAGAGTAAAAGGGCTTTGGGATTGTGTACATCACGGTCTTTTAAACATTTGGAATAATAAAAAGGAATGTGTAATTTGTATGTGTATATTAGTATATGTGTATATTTGTAATAATGCCCAGATGCTATAATACATGTAGCTGCATGTTATGAAGGTAAAAATCCTTCTGCTCCTGTGGGTTTTAGATTCTAAGTGTTTTCAAATCTAATTTTAAGTTTCATGACCAACCTCCAATGAATAAAAATCACATGCAAAATTAATGTCATAATGACCAGAGAGATAGCTTTTTGGCCCAGTTATTGTTCTTTATGGAAAATTACAACACTATCATAGATCTATATACAAATCTCTTACCTATATTAAAATCCTGAGCTGACTCTAGTATCATTTATATATTTTTGGTATGCTTGGTACCTTTGTACTTCTCAAATAGCAAAGCTCGTTTAAATCCTTTGTGAAAAAAAATATGCAATGAAAGCCTAATCTGGGGGTAAATATTAGTAGCATAAAATAGTATACATGTAGCTTATTCATTTTTTTTCAAAAGAAAGGTTATGATTTAATCAATCGTTGGATGAATGACCCTTTATAAATGTACAGAAAAAAGTTTATGAAATATAATGTTTTCTCTCATGACTGTTTTATACCTAACATAAAGCACAACATATGAGATAGAGTAAATAATGATTAGTAAGGCAATTAATAAGTGAAATCATGTCTAATTTATTAGCAATAATGTTCTAGAAATAGCAAAATATCTGTCATTGGATTAATAATGTTGCAGATAACAATTGCAGACACTGTACAAAATAAATGATTACCTCCCAAAGGCACTGAGGGATAGCCAAAGCAAGCAAGTATTAAAAGAGAATCGTCCCTTGAAAGAAGAAAGCCATATGTACACCATGATTTGAAGGTTCCCCAAGGTCACCTCGCAGTCACTGTGACATTGGGCAGAGTGAACTGGAAGCAGAAAGTCCTAATTTCATTGGTTTCTGTTGTCAGAAGAGAGATTTTAGGGGTGGTGAAGTGGCTGAAAATTGAGGGGAGAATCCAGCAAAGAAAGGAGTCCTTAAATTTGCATATCAGCTCTCTTTAAATCTTTACTTGTCCCTGAAGTTCATGTGTTTGTAGATTCCTGCTGTGTCTGTCAGTATGGGCTGCTGCGACAGTATACCACAGACTGGGTTCCTTAAACTACAGAAATTTATTTCTCATAGTTTTGGTAGTCGGGGAGTCTGAGCTTGGAGTATCAGCATGGTCAGTTCTAGGGAGGGCCCTTTTACTGGTTTGCAGATGGTCATTTTCTCATTTTCATCATATGAATTTTGCGGGTCACAAACATTCAGCCCACGAAACTGCTGTGTCCCGGCTGCCATGAAAAGCAGTAACTGGAAAGCCGAAAGAACTTGGCAAATGTTTCAGCTGGTGCTTAATCCAGTAGAAACGAATTTTGCCATTCGAGTTCTACCCAGTTAAATGGACTTGATAAACATAACAAGCTTTAACAGATCTGCATTATCCAATATTAAAATCAAACCCCTGCACCTGCAGTCCCCAACTCCCGTGCTGCCGACCGGTATGCGTGTGTGGCCTGTTAGGAACCGGGCTGCACAGCACACGGTGAGTAGCTGGGGACCGAGGGAAGCTCCATCTCCATTTACTGCCGCTCCCCACGGCTCGCATCCCGCATAAGCTCCGCCTCCCGTCAGGTCAGCGGCGGCATTAGATTCTCACAGGAGCGCAAACCTACTGTAAACTGCGCATGCGAGGGATCTAGGTTGCAGCTCCTTATGAGAATCTAATGCCTGGTGATCTAAGTGCCTGGTGGAGCTGAGTGTCCATAAAACATGAGTGGATTAATAAAATGTAGTATATGTATACCATGGTGCACTACTCAGCAGTAAGAAAAAATGGTGAATACCTCTTGTATTAACCTGGTTGGAAATGGAGCCCATTCTTCTAAGTGAAGTATCACAAGAATGGAAAAACAAACACCATATGTACTCACCCTTAAACTGGAACTAATCGCTCAACAGTTATGTGCACATATGGAAATAACATTCATTAGAAATCAAGCAGGTGGGAGGGGGCAGAGGGGATGGGTAAATTCAAACCTAATGGGTACAGTGGACACTGTCTGAGAGATGGGCACACTTTGACTCAAGCGGTACAAAAGCAATTTATGTAACCAAAATGTTTGTACCCCCATAATATTCTGAAATAAATAAAAAATGGACTGTCTGGGGTCCACAGTGGAAGCAAGGATATATTAGGTATCTATTGCAGTAATATAAGACAGACTGGACTTTCTTCTTGTATGATGGCATTGCAACAGTTACATTGCATTTGCCTTTCTAGATTATAATGTAGCCGCTTTAGGTCACTTTTCGGTTGTTTATTCTGTAGAAGGCCTAAGAACTGCTTCATGTATTAATGATATTAAATGATTAGGATGCATCATTTGGCATAGGTAAAATGAAAGGAAAAACCAGGTTTTTGTTTGTTTGTTTGTTTTTTGTTTTTTGTTTTTTGAGACAGAGTTTCACTTTGTTGCCCCAGGTAGAGTGCAGTGGCGTCATCATAGTTTACTGCAACCTCAAACTTCTGGGCTGAAGCGATCCTCCTGCCTCAGCCTCCCAAGTAGCTAGGACTACTAGGTGCATGCCACAATGCCTGGCTAATTTTTCTATTTTTAGTAGAGACAGGTCTTGTTCTGGCTTAGGCTGGTCTCAATCTCCTGAGCTCAAGAGATCCTCTCTCTTGGCCTCCCAGAGTACTAGGATTACACGCATGAGCCACCGTGCCCGGCTCGAACCACTATTTAATTTTTTTTTCTCTACTTCTTATAACACTTTCAGGGCCTTGTGGGGAGATAGATTTTCTTTAACGCATAGCAAAATTACCCATTTTTTATACTTAAAGATGGTTAAGGCCTTCACTTTCCTTTTCCTAAAGTTATGGCACTTTCTTATAAATTTAGGTTGGGCCCTTGATTTCCAAATACAGAAGCATTTGAAAGTGCTTCTCCAAGTGGAAGATTAGCACAATATTCAAGCATTCAGATGTTTTATCATTCACCTTTCATAACTTATCACAAAAACATGCTGGTGTTTTATATTTTTTATAATAAAGATGTCTTTTGCTTTTATTCATACTTTGACAAATGAATTGATGTTTGATGGTTAATTAATGTGCAAGGCTGCAAATGTTCAATCAGTTGATCAAAATTGTGTGAACAAAGCTCTACAACTGTACTAGCATGTCAATCAAGAATGCAAGAAAACACACACACACACATACACACACACACACTCTAGTCACACCAGTGACCTCATTCTTACGTTCTCTAATGCAAAAGTGAAGTTGGCTCTGACAGCTTACATTTCTGCAGGGACTACTGGCTTTTCTTGGGCTAAGAGTTATTAGGTAGAGAATGAATTCAAATTTAAAATGTTCTTGTATCCTGGTATCAGAGTAGTTAAGCACATGTTTTATTAATGCACAGATATAAGTTCAAATTAAAATTTTGTACATATATGTGAAATTGGAAAGTCACTGAACTTTCCTAAATTTCAGTTTCTTCTTCTTTAAAATGGAGAAAGTTACAGTCTCTGTTTCATTGACTTGAGAAAAATTAAATGAGACAGTCCATGTAAAGAGGTTAGCACACTTTCTGTCACAGAGTAGATATTCAATAAATGCTAGCTATCATCACTATTGTTACCGTTAGACTTTATATTAGGATTATTGTTAGTATTATGTGTGGAATTTTGACCACACAGGAAAAAGCGGCATCTGCTTCTCTCGATAAAGCTGACTTAGCTTCAAATAAGTATGAATATAATAGGTAGAAAATAAAGAGAATTTTTAAGTAGTTGTATAAAGATACACAAAAGTATGTCAAATCAAGTTCAAAGCAAAGCGTGTCTTCTTTAAAGGGAGATTTTATAT
>NW_012146412.1:4676311-4682133 GCF_000956105.1 Propithecus coquereli
TTTATAGGGTACATGCGATTTTTTGATACAGGCATACAATGTGAATTATTCAAATCAAGGTAATTGGGGGACATCCATCACCTGAGGCATTTAACATTTCTTTGTGTTAGGAACATTCCAGTTTCACTCTTTTAGTTATTTTAATATATACTCTAAATTATTGTTGATTATAGTCACTGTCACTTTGTTGTGCTATCAAATATTGTTCATTCTATCTAACTGTTTAACTTTATTTTTGTACCCATTAACCATCCCAACTTTGTCACCCTCTCCCTGCTACCCTTCCCAGCCTCTGGTAATCATCATTCTACTCTCTGTCACCATGAGATCAATTGTTTTTAATATTTAGCTCCCACGTATGGTGAGACCATGCGAGATTTGTCTTTATGTGCTTGGCTTATTTCACTTAACATAATGTTCTCCAGTTCCATCCATGTTTCAAATGGCAGGATTTTATTCTTTTTGTGGATATACAACATTCCATTGTGTATGTACCACAACTTCTTTATCCATTCATCTGTTGGTAGACACTTAGGTCGATTCCTTATCTTGGTTATTGTGAATAGTGCTGCAATGAACATGAGAGTGCAGATATCTTTTTGATATACTGAATTCCCATTCTTTTCTTATATACCCAGCAACAGGATTGCTGGGTCATATAGTAGTTCTATTTTCAGTTTTTTGTGGAAGCTACATACTGTTTTCCATACTAGTTGCACTAATTTACACTCCCACCAACAGTGTACAAGGGTTCTGCTTTCTCCGTATCCTTGTCAGCATTTGTTATTGCCTTTCTGATAAAAGCCAGTTTAACTGGGGTGAGATGTTATCTCATTCTAGTTTTTCATTTGCATTTCTCTAATGACTGATGTTGAACATTTTTTCATATATCTGTTAGTCATTTGTATGTCTTCTTTTGAAAGCAGACTATTCAGATCCTTTCCAGGTTTTTAATCAGATTATTTTATTTTTTCCTGTTGAGTTGTTGGAGCTCCTGATGTATTCTAGTTTATTAATTCCTTGTCCGATGGGGAGTTTGCAAATATTTTCTCCCATTCTGTGGATTGTCTCTTCCCTTTGTTGATTGTTTCCTTTGCTATGCAGAAGCCTTTTAGCTTGACGTGATCCCATTGGTCCATTTTTGTCTTGGTAGCCTGTGCTTTGAGGGTATTACTCAAGAAGTCCTTGCCCAGACCAAGGACGTGAAACATTTCCCCAATGTTTTCTTTTAGTAGTTTCAAGTTTCAGGTCTTAAATTTAAGTCTTTAATCCATTTTTATTTGATTTGTGTATATGGCAAAAGATACGGGTCTAGTTTTGCATATGGATATCTAGTTTTCCCAGCACCATTTATTGAGGAGACTGTCTTTTCCCCACTGTATGTTCTTGTCACCTTTATTGAAAATAAGTTCATTACAGATGTGTGAATTTATTTCTGGTTTCTCTAGTATGTTCCATTGGTCTATGTGTCTGTTTCTATGCCAGTATCATGCTGTTTTGAGTACTACAGCTCTGTAGAATAATTTGAAGCCAGATAATGTGATTCCTTCATTTTTGTCCTTTTTGCTTCAGATGACTTTGGCTACTCTGAGTCTTTTGTGGTTTCATATAAATTTTAGGATTATTTTCTCTATTTCTATGAAGAATGTCATTGGTATTTTGATGGGTATTGCATTGAATCTGTAGATTGCTTAGCGTAGTATGAATATATTGACAATATTGGTTTTTCCAATTTACAAGCATGAATTCTCTTCCATTTTTTTTTTTTTTTGGTCCTTTTCAAATTCTTACATCAATGTTTTATAGTTTTCATTATAGAACTCTTTCACTTCTTTGGTTAAGTTTATTCCTAGGTATTTAATGTCATTTTTAGCTATGGATTACTTTCTTGGTTTTCTTTTAAGATTGTTTACTGTTGGCAGATAGAAATATTACTGATTTTTGTACATTGATTTTGTATCCTGCAACTTCACAGAATTTTTTTATCTGTTCTAATTGTTTTCTCATGGAGTTTTTGAGTTTTTCTAGAAATAAGATCATTATCAGCTACAATCAGGGTAATTTGACTTCTTCCTTTCCAATCTGGATGCCCTTTATTTCTTTCTCTTGACTGCTTTAGCTAGAACTTTCAATAAATACTACGTTGAATAACAGTGGTGAAAGTGGGCATTGTTGTCTTGTTCCATATCTTAGAGGAAAGACTTTCAGTTTTTCCCCATTCAATAAGATACTAGCTGTGGGTCTGTCATATTTGGCTTTTATCGTGTTCAGGTTAGTTCCTTCTATACCCATTTTTTTTTTTAGAATGTTTGTCTTGACGTTATGTTGAATTTTATCAAATGCTTTTTCAGCATCAATTGAAATGATCATATGGTTTTGTCCTTTGTTCTTTTTATATGAAGTATCACATTGATTGATTGGTGTGTGTTCAATAATCCTTGAATCCCTGGGATGAATCCCACTTGACAATGGTGAATAATCTTTTTAATGTGCTGTTGAAGTCAATTTGCTGGTATTTTGTTGAGGATTTTTGCATCTATATTCGTCAGAGATATTGGCCAATAGTTTTCTTTTTTTTGTTCTGTCTCTGTTTTTCATATCAGGGTGATACAGGCCTTGTAGAATGAGTTTGGAAGTATTCCCTTTGCCTCAATTCTTAGGAATAGTTTAAGTAGGATTGGTATTAGTTCTTCTTTGAATGCTTGGTAGAATTCAGCAATTGTACCCATTAGGTCTGCTTCTATCTTGTTACTTGTTATCGGTTTATTTAGGTTTTGGATTTTTTCCCGGTTTAATCTTGGTAGGTTGTATGTGTCTAGGAATTTATCCATGTATTGTATGTTTTCCAAATTATTTGAAAGATAGTTACTCATAGTAGTTTCTAATGATCCTCTAAATTTCTGCAGTATCAGTTGTATTGTCTCCTTTTTCATCTCTGATTTTATTAATTTGGGTCTTCTCTCTCTGTTTTTTTAGTTAGTCTAGCTAAAGGTGTGTTTATTTTATTTATTTTTTCAAAAAACCAACTTTTTGTATTTGATTTTTTATTTTTGGTTTTAATTTCATTTATTGCTCTGATCTTTATTAAGGCTCAGATCTTTATTATTTCTTTTCTTTTACTTATTTTGTGTTTGATTTGTTCTTGTTTTTCTAGTTCTTTGAGGTGAATCATCAGGTTTGAAGCTTTTGTACTTTTTTGATGTAGATACTTATTGTATGCACTTTCCTCTTATTACTGCATTTGTTGTATCCATAGGTTTGATATGTTGTGTTTTCATTTTCATCTGTTTTGAGAAATTTTTTAATTTCCTTCTTAATCTCTTCATTGACCCACTGGTCATTCAGGAGCATATTATTTAATTTCCATGTATTTGTGTATTTTCCAGTGTTCCTCTTATTATTGATTTCTAGTTTTATTCCATTGTGATCAGAGAAAATGCTTGATATGTTTTGAATTTTTTAAGACTTATTTTATGGCATAATATATGGTCTGTTTTTTAGAATGATCCATGAGCTGAGGAGAAGAAGAAGTGTTCTGCAGCTGTTGGAAGAAATGTTCTGTACATATCTATTGGGTCCATTTGGTCTATAGTGCAGATTCAGTCCAATGTTTTTTTGTTAATTTTCTGTCTGGATGATCTGTCCAATGCTGAAAGTGAGGTGATGAGGTCTCCAATGATCATTTCATTAGGGTAAATCACTTTCTTTTGCTCTCATAATATACAATTTATATATCTGGGTGCTCCAGTGTTGGGTGTATATGTATTTAGAATTATTACATACTCTGGTGAAATCAGCCCTTTTATCATTACATAATGACCTTCTTTCATCTCCTTTTTTGGTTCTTGTCTTAAAATCTATTTTATCTCATGGAAATATAGCTACTCACACACTTTTTTGGTTTTCATTTGCATGGAGTATCTTTTTCCTTTCCTTTATTTTTAGTGTATGTGTCTTTATAGGTGAAGTGTGTTTCTTGCAGGCAACATATAGTTGGCTCTTGTTTTTTTTATCCATTAAGCCATTCTATGTCTTTTGGTTGGAGAGTCTAGTCCATTCACATTAAATGTTATTATTGACAGGTAAGGACTTACTACTACCATGTTGTTTGACTTATGGTTGTTTTGTGGTCCTCTCTTTCTTTTGTCCTTCCTTTCTGGTTTCTTTTGTTAAAAGTGATTTTCTATGGTAGTGTGTTTTAATTTCTTGCTTTTTATATTTTGTGTACCTGTTGTAGGTTTTTTCATTTGAGATTACTATGAGGCTTGCAAAAAACATTTTAAACATATAGCAACTCATCTTGCAAACAAACAGATAAAGAAGACAAGAGAAATCTAACATCAGTTCTACCCTTTAAGTCCACCCCCCCTCTTTTTAACTTTCTGTTGTCTCCATTTGTGTCTTTCTAAAAGTTGTAGTTGGTTTTGATAAGTTTATATTTTAATCTTCTACTCAAGATATAAATGGTTTATACACTGAAAGTATAGCAATAGAGTATTCTGTATTTGTGTACTGACAGTTATCAGTGAGTTGCATACCATGTGAAGATTTCTTATTGTTCATTAATGTCCTTTTCTTTTATATTGAAGGACATCTTTTAGCATATACTGGGTCTGTATGTTCTTAAAATGCGAATGTAGAATAATATAATTCATTTATAAGTTTTTTATGATAAAGAGAAGATTTTTTTAAATCAGATAAACCTGGGTTTAAAGTTCATCACCACTTCTTAGTAGCAAAAATTTGTGTGATGCCTTCTTTGCCTCCTATTTTTGAGTTAAGATCAGTCGTTTGCTCATTGTTAGCGTGGAGACCATGAGGTGTCCCTCAAGTTGTTTTAGGAATAAGTCAACTATTTTGCATTAAATCTCTAGTGCTGTGCCTGGCTAATATTAAGAACTTATTGAAACTTTGCTGTTTTTATTGTGTTTCCCCTCTTCTCTAAGCTGCCACTTAATGCCAACATGTGTCATTTCCCGGTCTTTTTTCTCTCTCTTTCTCATCTATGTGTCTGTCTATCTAATATATCTATCATCTTTTACAGAGCACCAAGTATTTATTCACTAACGTAATTGACAACATAGTAAGTTTTTTGTGACCTCATCCGAGCTGAGGAAAAGATAATGTTAGATGAGGATCCTACCTAAACCACTCATTGAAAAGTTCAGACTATCATATCAGAGAGAGGTGAATCCACCTCTATCATTATTACTTTGAGAAAGCTATATAATTTTCCTAAGCCTTTGTGTAAAAAATTAAAATTAAAACACGTGTGAATTGTTTGTGATGTTTACAATATCTGACACATATATAATAAAACATTCAATACATGGTAGCTATTATTTTCATTGTCACCCCTGAAACTACTAGTTTCATGATACAACTGACAATTTATTCTGTCTACTTCTAAGGACTGATTTTAATATAAATAGGGAAGCACTGGATATGCATAGATATTTATGTAATTTTATTACATGCTTATAATTATTGTTTTTGAAAACTTTTAAGAAAGAAATAGGCCAGTCACACTGGCTCATACCTATAATCCCAGCACTTCGGGATGCTGAGGCAGGAAGATCTTCTGAGGCCAGGAGTTCAAGACCAGCCTAAACAGAAGTGAGACCCCATCTCTACAAAAAATATTAATAGAAAAATTGGCCAGGCATGGTGGTGTGTGCCTGTAGTCCCAGCTGCTTGGGAGGCTGAGGCAGAGGGATCCCTGGAACCCAAGAGTTGAAGTTGTAGTGAGCTATGAGGACATCACTGCACTCCAACCCAGGTGACAGGGTGAGACTCTCTTTCAAAAAAAAAAAAATTATATT
>NW_012146412.1:4686471-4688495 GCF_000956105.1 Propithecus coquereli
GCTGTCTATCAATTTGTTTAGATCAACTAGAGTTTGCTTTATGAATCTGGGTGCACCTAAGTTGGGTGCATACATATTTAGAATTGTTATGTCTTCTTGTTGAACGGTACCCTTCAGCATTGTATAGTGACCCTATTTGTCTTTCATTACTTTCTTTGATTTAAAACCCAAGTTGTGTGAGATCAAAACTGCCACACCAGCCTTCTTTTGGCTTCTATTTGCTTGAAATATTGATTTCCACCCCTTTACCTTGAGTCTATATGCATGCATGCAGGTTACATGCATATCCTGGATACAGCAGATGGTTGGCTTGTTTTTTTAATCCATTCGGCCAGCTTATCTCTCTTGAGAGAGGAGTTCAAGCCATTCACATTTATTGAGAGAAGCGATAAGTGGGGTAAATCAGTGTTCATTCTGTTGGGTTGCATTTTGTTGCTTTGTTTTCTCTCTTGAGCCATTGTGGAATCTTGTCCTTGATCTTTAACTATGAGTGATTTTACATTCGTCAGTGTTTATTGTGCTGATCGTTGTGTAATTCTGTTTTGAGTACTTCTTGGAGAGCTGGTCTTGTCTTGGTGAATTCCCTCAGTCCTTGCTTATCTGAGAATGTGTTTATTTCTCCTTCATATATGAAACTTAGTTTTGCAGGGTACAAGATTCTAGGCTGGGCATTATTCTGTTTTAGAAGAGTGAGAATGGGGCCCCAGTCTCTTCTTGCTTGTAGGGTTTCAGTTGAGAAATCTGGAGTTATTCTTATGTGCTTTCCTTTGTATGTTACTTGTTTCTTTCACCTTAAAGCTCATAGAGGGGCCTCTTTAGTGGCTATTTTGGTCAATCTGATGACTGTGTGACGTGGTGTCTTCCTGTTTGCATTGAATCTCCCTGGGGTCCATTGAGCTTCTTGTACCTGTACATCTAGATTTTTAGCAAGGCCTGGAAAATTCTCCTCTATTAATTCTTCAAAGAGCTTATCCAGCCCTTGAGTGTTTTCTTCTTCACCTTCCACAACCCCTATCACCCTCAGGTTCAGTTTTTTCACATAATCCCACATTTCTTGTAGGCTTATTTCTTTTCTCTTAATTTTCTGCTCGATATCTGTGACTGACTTATTTAATTGGAAGGAGTTGTCTTCAATCTCTGAGATTGTTTCCTCTGTTTGATCTACCCTGTTCTTGAGGCTTTCCACAGTGTTTTGTAGTTCTCTGTATAAGTCCTTTATTTCCAGGAGATCGGTTTTATTTTTCTTTAATATTTGAATTTCTTTAGTGAATTTTTCTTCCAAGTCCTGGATTTTTTTTGTGGTTTCTTTGTGTTGGTGATCCATTTTTTCTTGCTTATCATTCAATTTTCTTACAATCCACTTTTGAAATTCTTCTGTCATTTTAGTGTTCTGAGTTTGGTTAACATCCATTGCTGGGGAGTTGTTGTTCCTCTTTGGGGATGTGCTTTCCGTTTGAGTCTTCATACTTCCAGAGTTCTTTCGCTGGTTCCTTCCCATCTGGATCAATTGTTCCTTCTTGCCTTTAGATTTTTGTTTGGATAATGACATGACCTGTTTAGTCTCTGAGCCAGTAGGTGGTGTTTGTGGGTGAGATTCGACCACGCCCTTTATGATGAATCAGTAGATGCGGGAAAAGGGTGTGTAGGATGACCTCCCTGTCAGTAGGTGGCACTTGCAGGGAGGAGCAAGCTGCAGTGCTGTTTTTGGGTCCTGTAGCTAGCTCTTATTCCTCTAGAGAGGCCCTGTTGTGCCTCAGGTGGTGGGTGTGGCCTTGGGATTTCCAGGTGTGTCCTTATTCTCCACCTCAGTGGGGGGAGTGAGTCTCGGTGTGGCTGGGCTTGGCAAGCCTGCCCTCAGGCTCCACAGCTGTTGTTAGCAGGGGTCAAACTTCTGCTCATTGTTTCTGTGCAAAGCTGCCAGGAAGGGCTGAAATGGCTCCACTCAGCTGAAAGTCTGGACTTGGGAGCTGAGACTCTCCAAGACCCGCACTCTGGAGCAGGTCTCACTCCCCTCCAATCTCCCC
>NW_012146412.1:4691980-4694607 GCF_000956105.1 Propithecus coquereli
ATTTTCTGTTTAAAAATTCCAATTTCTGTGTCTTGTTCTAATTATTGCTTTTCCTCTTCACACCATGTTGTGACTTGCTTTATGACATACATTGTAAGTTTTTCTTGAAACCTAAATATCTTATATCAGGTAACAGGAACTGAGACAAATAGACCCTTAGTGTGAAGTTTTGTGTTAATCTGGGAGGAGCTGGACTATGTTTAACATTTGCTCTGGTTGTAAAATCAAGAGGCTTCAAATTACTTTTGTAACCTTGTTTTTCTCTCTTGATTTCAGTCTTCCATGTGTATTTCTCCTAAGCCACAGTTCGTGTCTTGCAGCAATTTCATATTTAATCCGTGAAATTGCAAAACATCTCCTATTTATATCTTGTACATACTTAAAGTTTTAGAAATATCTTGATTTCTTCTTCATATTAGATTTTATGGTTTGTACCTGGGAAAATTCAAGACATATTGAAGAATACCAGAGTATAATTTGCAATTACTCTTTGACAAGATTTATTTTGACTTTTTTTTTGCTAGTTGAATTAAATGTTCCTAGATATTTAACAATTTCTTTTGCAAAGGAGCCAGCAGCTATGACAGACAGATATTCAGCACTTGGATGATAGTCAACCCATAAATTGCTCACAAAACCACCTCTCTGCCTTAGGAATTCTTTGAGTATTCTGAACTTCTGGCAATTACATTGTCAATTATTACACTGTATGCCACATGACATGCAGTCTTGTAAGTGTCCTGTAATGGTACATGGTGTAATCATTTTTAAGATTTTTTAAAGTAACAATCAGAGATCCAAATTTAATTACATGGAGTTCAAATAACATAAATGAAATGACAATCTTATAAGAAGTATATTAATCAAGGTTCTGGTTTCCTACCTATTTTAAGTGGAAAGGAAATTTATAAAAGAACACTAGATAAGAAACAGACTCTCAGGAGCCTTAAAACCAGGTCTGCATGCAACATAATTATGAGAGCTACAGAAATGGAATGGATCTAGTGAAATTTCCACTTCTTTTAGGCTTTACACACTGGGGGAGAAGACACATATAGCATTGATGCTGGAGACTGGACTCAAACTCTGTTATTGTTCCTGCTGCAAAGACAGGTATGTTAACCTTTGTATATGAAAAATGATCAACACTGTACATGCTTGCTTCCTCATAGAGCTTGCTTCTTCATATCGCTCAACTCCAAAATTATAAAGTATAGATGTTTCTGACTGAGGGAGCCCAGGTTACATGCCTCCACTCCGGCTGCAAAAAATGTGGGGGAATGACTTCTAGCTTTTGTTTTGGGTAATCAGGATAACTATTAATATGTGAAAACTTTTCTTGAATAGAAATATTACTGTTGCACTTCGAAGGTGAATTAAGTTTCAACATACATAAGAAATGAAGCAATTAAATACCTGAGTGGGAATCGTAAAAGTCTTTCTTACATTGACTGTAAGGTAAGTGTTGATTTTAGGAAATTTAATATGTGAAAAAATATATATATTAGAGCCAACTATTTAGCTGTTATTTAAGCTGTTATATCATTTGTTTTCCAACTCTATGAATAAAGAAATTTGAAGCCTAGCAATGAAATGATTTCTATAGCATATGAGTTGTGGAACCAATACAATTGTCTCTTACAGATAAATACAAGTTTCAGGTTAAGTAAAAGGATATAGACTATTTGGTGGATCAATTGTAGATACACAAATCATGTTTTAACCTAGTCCCCTTTCTGTTATTTATAGATAAATAAACACTGAATTTTTAGGTTATATGGCAAATATTGAGGCAATTATAGGTAATGAAATTCAGACCTTGGATGCCTCGTATGGTGTATGTAAGGTTTAATAATACCAGTATGTAATTATGTTTTCTAAGTAGCTAGTAAATAAATGCCCAAGTAAATGGGTTGAATCTCCTGTAGGACCTTAAGATGGAAGGGACAATTTGTAACTGCATTGTAAATTGAAGAGCATATTGTATCTTTATAGAAGTTATCTATTTTAGTAATTACCTGTCATCCGCTAGGATAAAAGGATAAAAATGGAGCCAGAGAGAAGAAAGATTCCAGAGAGTTTTTATAGATCCGAAAGAACTTATATAATTGAAATTTTTCGTCAGTGGAGAATGCTGTGAAATTAATCTTTCTAACTATAAAATTGACAGGCTTTTTCTTGAGAATTAAATGCCTGAGTAAATGGTGAATCTCATTAAGGGACAGATGAAGAAAATTTTACTTCTGATATTTGCATACCTTTTTCCATGTTTAGAAGCATCTATTTGTAAATTTTGAATACCTGCTTTGTAATATGATCTGTTAAATAAATTTTAACATCGAGATAACATGGCTATAATGATGTTATTTTATAAACTAAAAATTTACAGTATGCATTGCTTTTTAAAAACTGAAAATACTGAGAGGCAAAGAACATCATATAGTGTCCCTCTAACAGATTTGTATCTTAGAAATTCATATTTAGACCCTGCTCATTATTAAGTCGTAATATGAAATCATTAAAGGAAATTGGAAGGAGGGAAGAAAGGAAGGAAGGAAGAAAGGAAAGGAGGGAAGGAAAGAGGAAGAAAAGAAGAAAGGAAGGAAATATTTAAGGGAAAGATGAAG
>NW_012146412.1:4694657-4696874 GCF_000956105.1 Propithecus coquereli
ATATAAAAAGAAATTACAGCTCTCATTAAGTCCTCAGTCAGCATATAGCTTAAATGTCAAGTGTCTAAACTTCGACCTGAGCATATTAAAAACTTTAGTGAATATATATTTAAAAACCAAGCAAACAAAATAAAACCAAAAATCTAACAGTCAATTAGTGCATGTTATATTCCAGTCAGTCTTCTAAGCCTTTTTATGTGTTACTTCAACAATACTTCCAACAACCCTTTGGCTTGGTTTTTATCACTACCTTATTTTACAATTAAGAAAATCGAGGCATAGAAATACTTAAGAGTTGCCCATGGACATAGAAGTAGGAAGAAAGAGCCAAGGTCATGACCCAGATTGTGGGTCCAGTGCTATAATCATTACACTTGATTGCCGTGGTTTATATGCTAAGTGTAATAGCACTAAACAGATTCATTAGCATTTAGCTTGTTATGAACATCAGGTGTATCTTACATAAATTCTATATTTTAGTATCAATTAGCAAATATCACTTACATATCATTAGTGATTAAGTACTGAACTTCAAAGCTTAGAGCAATACATGAACTATGTATCTCCAAACCAAGGACAAACTTTGACAACAGTGAGATGCAAATTCGAAATTGGCTTGGAATAGGCAAGGCATTATAATACTTACAAATAAAATTGTTAATGCTTGAATATGATTTAAAAGGCAATGGTTCTGCTGCTTTTGTTATCCAGACACAGGGAGAAGAGTTTGAAGATGACTCATCTAAAAGCTGGGGTAAGGGAAAGTTAAATTGTTTCCTGTTTTGTACCCCATCAAGCCAATTCTTTCAATAAATCATAAAGGAGGTAATACGTTAAATGAGAAGGCAGCAGAAATCTTTCTTGAGGTAGGCACCATCAATTCCAAAGGCTGCTGAGTTTGAGTCTATTTTCAAACATGGGTTTAGTCTGCCTTGTGTTCATCATCTTAAGTTTGCCAATCAAAAACAGTCTCTGTGAAAGGTGAAATAAGAGCCCCTAACATTTCATCAGAAAGCTTAGTGTGGTAAGTAAAATAGTGGCTCCCCAAAGATGTCAACAATTTAACTCCTGATGTCAAACCTGTGAATATGTTAACATCGTATGACAGAGAATTACGGCTGTGATGGAATTAATGTTGCTAATAAATTGCCTTTAAAGGGAGTATCCTGGATTGCCCAGGTGGGCCCAAAGTAGTCACATGGATTGCAAATAAAGGGGTCAGAGAGATGTGACAATGGAAGAAGGGGCAAGAGAGACGGCAGCACAGAGGAGATTCAAGACAATCACACAGAGCTGAATTTAGACAATGCCTGAGTGAACATGAAAGTGAATTTCCCCCTAGAGTCTCCAGAAAGAAATATAGTGTACTGGCTTCTTGCTTTTAGCCCAGTGAGATGATGTTGGACTTATGACTTCCAGAACTGTAAGGGACAAATCTGTGTTGTTTTAACACCAATAGAGTTTGTGGCAATTTGTATTTTGTTATTATAGCAGTAGGAAATGAAAACACTCAGAACTCACAGATCTTACTCTGAAAGTATTCTGATTTTCTATAAACTCTTATCACTTTTCCTTATGAAAATTTTAGCATATATATAGCATAACTCAATCCACCCTTTGATTAGTAATCAAAATGCCAAACTGAAAAAAATGCTTTTTCAAAGTTAATAAAAATATTATATTTTTAAACTATAACTCAACAAAAATCACACTCAGAAAATCTAAAATATTCGTATATACATGCTACCATATCCATGCATAGAAATAACTGTCTTTTATTTCCTCACAAGGTTTCCTGAGATTTTATAGACAAACTTATTAATATCTGGGTTTCATTCTAGAAAAAAAATTATTTTGGAAAGTTATTGATTATTGATTCAGTTTTTCTAATATATACAGTCCTATTCAGATGATCAGTTTCTTCTCGTGTGAGTTTTGGTAGTTTGTGCCTTTCAAGGAATTGGTTCATTCCTTCTAAGTTACCAAATTTGTGGGCATAGAGTTATTCATGGTATTATTTGTTATCTTTCACAGCCGTGGGGTCTGTAGTGATGACTCCTGTTTAATTTCTCTTCATTTCTGATATTGGTAATTTTTATCTTTTCTGTTTTTTCTTACTAAAAATGCCCATCAAAGGCATTCTTCATTTCTTTTACAATGTTTTGAATTTCTCACATTTTTTAAAATTTCTTCTTAGAGTTTCCAGTTTTCAACTTT
>NW_012146412.1:4699565-4700810 GCF_000956105.1 Propithecus coquereli
AGATGAAGAGAGGGAGTAAAGAAAGGAGGGTAGCCTTCTGTTCCTATTTCTCCCGCCCCAAAACTTAAAAGATCAATTGATTTAAATTTTGTTTATGTAAAACACACTTCCATAATATATTCTTTCATTCTTCAAACCTTTCAAAAATAGATGGAATCTTTCCATGATATGGGGCTATATCAGATAATGGAGTCACCCGTTAGTAACATAGTGTCAATTTACGCATGGTTGTGTAACAAGGGAGAGCTTTGCCACCTCCACCTATTACCCAGGAGCAGGTGTTTTGCATGTTCCCTTCCAATAAGCTATGACTCTTTAATAATAAAGGACCATTTTTTCAAGTTTTATGTTATTTTTAATTGACATATAATAATTATACATACTTATGTTACATCTTGTGATGGTTTGATACATATATACATTGTATAAAGGGTCGCCATTCTTTGTTTGGGGCTGTTATGCATGCCCTGACGTTTTGAAAAGCAGAACTTGAACTTGGGATATGGTGAAGACTTATCGCCCAGAATGACATCATTGTTTCTTGTTCACCCAAAAGATATAGATAGCTATAGATGGAGGACCCTCAGCAAAGACCAACCAGGAAGTAAGCTCAGCTAGAGGGATCCTCAGCTCTGCTGACAGAAAATTCTCACTTGATCAGTTATAGTTTTGCAGGCTTTGATTCATCTTCACATCCGTCTCTGGTACTGGTCATACATAGTTCTGGGCCTTTCCAGGTGCAGATTCTCTTCCTTCATCCACAGGTATGATCCCTTCGTCTCAGACTTCTCAGATCTGTTGTCATGTCATGTCCCTCTCTTCTCTGACGTTTCATCCTAAGTGAGCCCGGGGAGAGTGAGATAATCTGATCTCCCCCAACATCTTCCAAATTGTTGCAATATAAACCATTGCCCTGATTCCCTCAGGCTCTTCCATTTTGATTATTTTGAGGCCTTTCTTCTCTCTGCACACATAGATCTTGGAAATCAAAAGTTTGGTTTCATTATTTCTGTTGTATTCTTGCAGATCTTTTATAACGAGCCTAAATTTCTCCAAAGAAATATGGATACTTCAGAATGAGTAAAATAGTCACTCTCAGTCGTGACTGTATATTGGAACCACCTACAATTTTAATATTGCTAATATCCAGTCACCAACCCATGAATCATATTTAATTGTTCTGGCATGTAACCTAAGAATAAGTAATTTTTAAAAAACTTTCTGGATAGGTTCAACATTCAGTTA
>NW_012146412.1:4701690-4739123 GCF_000956105.1 Propithecus coquereli
TCCATCTCCACAAACATTTATAATTAGTTTGTGTTGAGAATGTTCCAAATCTTCTCTTCTAGCTATTTTGAAATATACAATAAATTATTGTTAACTATAGTTGCCCTATTGTGCTACTGAACATTAGATCTTACTAGATCTATGACTTTTATCAAGTTTAGAGAGTGAGATTTGGGATGGTCTTTAAAATGTAGGCTTTTTTTGGAATCTAAGAGCATCTCTATGATTTAGGTATTCACTTTATAGCAAATTACAGAGTTGTCTTTTGTGACCATTAATCAGGAGATTCATAATCATATGGCTACTATTCCTTTGAAGCATCTTGAATGGATGAATAGTATGACCAGACAAGTTGCTTAAATCCCTCTGGCTGTGGTGTTTAGGATGTATTGAGCCTAGTAGAAGGCCTGGATTCGATAGTAAGGAAGTTTTAAAAATAATCCAATGGGATATATACCCTAGACTATGGCCTTTTAAACCCTATTTTTTAAATATTTTTAGGGAAAAGAATTTGCTAAATAAGATTGTCTTTTGTGGTTTAAAAAAAGTCTGAAGGGAGAATAATCTCATTAAAGGCATCACCATGAATAATGTCAGTAAGACTGGGATGAGAAGGCAACCTTCAAATAAACACCTTGGACTGTAACCACAGACACATGGACTTTTTAATCTTTAAGGCCAATTTCCCACTATTTCGTAATCAAATTTGCTAGTAAAATAGGATCTAACATTTCTGTACGTATTTTATATAAGGGAATAGACTTTATAATCCTTATTTCCAATAATCAACATAAATTGAGCCAAGGATTGTGTCTGCCAAAAGGATAAGGTTTAGATCAACATCTAACTGGTGTTTGCTGGCCTCATACTAGCCACGATGGATAGACTAAAAAGTTGTAGAATTTAGAAGATAGGTGGATAAAATAATTTGAATGAAATACTGTTAATAAATGGTATATATAGGATAGTTACACACTTTAACTATATTCTTGCTTTGTATTTTAGAAATAAGATCTGGGTTTGTTTCATGAGCAGAATAGGCTTCTAAATTTTTTTTAGCATCTTTTAAAAATGGTTTTATTTAAAATTATAAATTGATAAATTGTGTTTATATATTTATGGGGTACAAAGTATGCTATGATTTATGATTACACATAGAACAATTAAATCAAGGTAATTAGAATATCCATCACCTCAAATACTTATCATTTTTTTGTGGTAAGGACATTCGAAATTTACTTTCTTACCAATTTTGAAATGTACAATACATTATTATTTACTATATTCACCACACTGTTGACGCTAGCCTCTTGAATGCAACTTGTTCTTTTCTAAATTGAATAAAGGAATATTCTCAGTAATGGAATTTTTTATGATAGTGATAGTCATAATCACATAATAATACTTAGTAATATATTTATGATAGCATTATATTAGGAAGTGATTGGCAAATAAGCAGTTTATGTTGGTTGTATATCAGAAAGTTATCAATAATGTCTATGGACTTTCAGAGATCAGAGAGCTTTTTAGTTTCTTCAGAGTCTGAGAGACTTTCAAAATACTGGGTCACATAAGCCATGTGGATAATGAAAAAGGTGGTGTAATGTAAGGTAATGCTACAAAGATAACTGGAAGATATTAACAGTGAAATTAGCATAAGAAAACAGTTCAAGCTTATTAAAACAGCATCTTAGTTATGTAAAATTTATGAATTCATGTTTCCAGTAGAGGAACTAAAGGGATCGACTATCGAAATTACATTCCATTATTGAGTCAAATGTCCTTTTATTTTCCTGGAGAAAAATCCAGTCTCAGAATTTTTTCCCACCTTTCCTGTCAGTAGAAGTTCCATATTTGTGCCTGCGCACAGAAAAATCAATTTTTACTGAAAGCCCTAAGAGACTTTTTATAATATATTATTCTTCAAAGACTTGCTACAAAATCCAAGCAACTTTTAATCATGAAATGTTGCTGAAAGTCTTAGGTCTCATCCTTATATTTACTCAGTGGAAGAGACGCCCCTTCTGTGCTGATTGCCTGTGTTATGTAATGTATGTAAAGGAGTGCTATGTAATGTGATTTTAGAATAATAGTTATGTTCAAAATTCATTCTGAAAAAATTCTTTATTTTTTCAAACTTTCTATCATAATTTCAAGGACATAGATAAGCTGTAATTCTCTGAAGATTTTCTACTCATTGCTAAAGAAAGGAAGGAGGAGACCCTTAATCCTTGAATGCGTGTGAATGCTTGTTTCTTTCCAGTGGTATTAATATGTTAGATGCTACACAAAAAGTTTATATCATTTAGTCATTATGATATCTTTGGGAATTAAATATTCTTAAAACATTGCATACCTTAAATGCACTTTATAATATGAAAAGTTTTATATTGAGTGCTTAGTTTATTCAACTATTGGTTCTAATAATTTCAACTTTGTTATTCCTTTTTTTCTTTTGCCGTCTTTTTGACCAAACTCCAACCTTGAGCAAACGTAACTGTTGTCTTTTTCTGAGCCTGTATCCTACTGAGGGCCCCCAGAGGAAGGCAACCAACTGCATGGATTGGCATCCTATATATTCGTGCTATCCCACCCTATCCGTGCTGCATTATAATTCTGTATAGATCCTGAGCTAATATTTCATAGCTTTCCACAGAGGGTATCGTAACTCTTTCCTCCCCTCCACTCACGGCATCCCTCACTTCCCTCTTTTCAATAAATGTTCTTACGTCTTTCCATCAGTGTAAGAAGAAGCAGTGACACACTTAAAACATGTTCTCAGAGCAATAAGAACTATTTATATTAGAAAATCTCTAACCACAAAGCCTCAATATTTACATATATTTGTACATATAACTTCCTGTTTATTTCCTATTTTATAGTACACAGGCTATCCCTCCCCATGCCGCGTATCACTCTGGCTTTGCTCTAAAGCTTATCTCTTATCATGTGCTCAGACACTTGATTTTCTGGATTATCCTCTGTCTTTTTGACATCTTAAAATTCTCCCTCATCTCAGGCACATTTCCCTCAGAATAAGAGAAAACATGAACAATCATAAAACATACGAAACAACCACAGCACATATTCACTCAATCCCTGCTTAATTTTTCAGCTACCGTCTATCTTCATCTCTTTATCTTTTTGTCTTTGTATAAATCCGTAGGGTACAAGTGCAATCTTGTTACATGCATAGATTGCTTAGTGGTGAATCAGGGTTTTTAGGGTATCTATCATCTGAATAATGTCCACTGAACCCATTAATTAATTTCTCATCATCACTCCTCTCCCACCTCACCCTTCCAAGTCACCATTGTCTATCATTCCTTTGTCCATCGTCCATGTATACACGTTATTTAGCTCCCACTTGTAAGTGAGAATGTGTGATACTTGTATTTCTGTGTCTGACTTGTTTCACTCACTTAAGGTAATGACCTCCAGTTCTATCCATGTTGCTGCAAAAAAACATGACTTCACTTATTATGGCTGAGTAGTATTCCATTGTGTATATATGCCATCTTTTCTTTATCGAGTCATCCATTGATGGACATTCAGGTTGATTTGCTATCTCACCAACATCTGTTATTTTTTGCTTTTTAATAAATAACCGTTCTTACTGGGGTATGATGATATCTTGTGGTTTTAATTTGTATTTCTCTGATGATTAGTATTGTTGATCATTTTTTCATATTCTTGTTTACCATTTGTATGACTTCTTTTGAAGCTGTCTATTCATGTCCTTTGTCCACTTTTAATGGGATTATTTTGTTCTTGTTATTGTTGTTGAGTTTCTTGCATATTATGGATATTAATCCCTTGTCAGATGCATAGTTTTCAAATAATTTCTCCATTCAGCAGGTTGTCTATTCACTCTGTTGATTATTTCTTTTGCTGTGCAGAAGCTTTTTAATTTAGTTAGGTCCCACTTGTCTATCTTTTATTCTGTTGCCTGTGCTTTTGAGGTCTTAGTCATAAATTCTTCCTCTTAACAGAACCTCCCACTCAGGTTCTTTTTACTTCTGAACATTCATCTATTCTTGAGACTCAGATTGTCTATACTGATCTCATTAAAGTCACCTATGTCTTCCTTGGAACTGTCTCAAAAAAAATTGAAATTCATCTCAGCGCTATTTTACTTGTTTCCTCTGAAGCATTTGGTACTTTTGACCAGGTCCTTATCTTGCAGTGCTGTCATGATAGCACACTTTCTTGTTTCTTCTTCTAAATCTTGGACAACTGAGTTATAATCTAAAAGAGGCTATAAATAATTATATAGGTCAAGGTTCTTTCTTAGGTTCTCATCTTATTCAACATACGTTTCCTGGATGGCATTATCTACTCCCATTACTTCCGCCACTACTCATTCTGAAATGTCTTATGAAAAAAGACCTCCCTCTTTCTCTGAATCTTCTGATTTGCAGCAGTTCTTCTTTGAGAATTCTCCGCTTTAATATCTTACAATCATTTAAAAACAACATTCCCAAAAATGAATTCACTCACTGTCTTTGTCTCATACTTCAACCCTAAGTATTTTCTCCCAAGTGGCTAAATTTCTGGCTTCTCCTTGTACTTCTTTCCTAACATTAAACATCAGACACTGCAGTTCTACTTCCTAAATGCCACTGAAATTTCGCCCCGGCCCTGCTACCACTGTGCTAGCTCTTCCTTCCCGCCGGTCACCTGGAATCACATCGTACTTTCCCCCACTCATTTTATTCAATTTAGATCTCTGTGGCTATTTCTTAAAACCTGAATGTCATCATCTCATTCCATCGTTTAATATTCTTTAATAGCACACCATTGTCCTTAGAGCAGTTACCGAATAAGCCTTTATTGCTCATTTCAGCTATGCTGAATTAATATCTCTGAGTATGCTTTATTCTCTCTCACGTATTTGTTTTAGTTGAGAATCTCTACCTTGCCTAGTATGTTCCCTGCGCAAATTTCGCTCTGTACACATAGTATGCACACACACAAAACATGCATACAGACACACATTCCATGTGCTTGTCTGCCTAGTTCCTATCATGACTCCTGTCTTATTTTAGCTATCACTTCCAATAGATAATTTTCTTAGACCAATCCCTAACCACTGTCCCCACCTCTGGATTCATGGTAGATGTCTCTTCTGGGTCCTCTCTCATTATCCTGTCCTCCCCCATTATAGTTCTTAAAATATTTTATTATAGCTATTTTTTGCTTTTCTATATTATATTTTGCCCTAGCATAGATGGGGCAAGAGCTATTGTTTGCTATTGTTTTTCATTTATCGCTGTTTCTTGGCTAAACGATGCTTATCATATAAGATACTCTTACTAGTCTGGGATGCATAATTCTAAATTACACTCTAGTCATAGTGTCAACTTCATTAATCCCAGATTCTTCTGTCTCAGATTCACAGCAATACTACAAATTTGTAGATATCCCACTTCTGCCCGTTATGTGGTAGCTTTTCAATTGATTTTTGGGTACCTGTATTAATAAGCAAAGGATAATCCCTTTATTAAAAAGCTTGATATATCTGTGGATAAAAAGCTGGCATATGCAAAATATTATTGAACAATATATAAAACTGTGTAATCATGATTTTATTTTTTTATATAGATAATGAATATTGTACTGCAAATAAGAGAATGAGGGCAGAAGCCATCTTTTTAATTCTTTTATTTTTATCCCCCGTGCACTGTATTATTTTATGGCCCGTTCCTGATACTCACTTCACTCTGCTTAATAAATGCTGGAAGAGTCAATGATGGCATCATGGAGGATTTGACTCCTCGGCTGTGTCTTAGACTGTGGTTCTTTAGTCACTTCTGACTTTTTTATATGGCCTTTCAGATCCTGAAAAGGGTCTTGCTAAGGCCAACTATAATCCTCTAACTTCCAATCCCTTTTCACCTTTCATCTTACTTGATGTCTGTTCCAAACAGTAAAGTTTCGCTTTCTGTGGCTCCTCTTTGCTCATAGCAGTGCATGCTTTCTTAATGAACTATGCTGTTAATATTTGGGTTTATTTTTGGATCCTTTTTTTAAAATTGGATTTTTTTAGATACTTTTAAGAAAAATTTGGGTTTTTTTTTTTTTGATACTTTAAAAAAAATTCTCACTGATTCTTAAATATTGTTTTTCTATAGGAGTTTACATTCATCCATTCTCTATTTTCAGTTTAAGTTCTTTCCTCTTTTAAATTACCAGCAGTATGGTGATGAGTACAAATCAACAATACAAATTCTATGTATTTTGCCAGAGCTTTTTGTCCCATGTGTCTAACTGACAACTATACTTCACCTGGATAAAGGCATGTAGAAGCTCACATGTTACATAATGAGCTGCATTTTCGTCTCCCAGAAAATGATCCTATCATTTTTCATTTTTTAAATCTATACTTGTTTGATTTCATAACCATTTTGGCATGGGGATGCCAGATAAGGAATGCATTAGTAAAAGTATTTTCTTTGAGTGGTATGATCTACATCCAACAAACAGAACATGTTTTTGTGGATAGGTGCTTCTACTTGCTAGGGTTGAACAAACTATTAGAATGTGTATGTGTTCACACGTGTGTGTATGTGTGTATGCCATGCTATTAACTTTGCTTGTTTATTTGAGTGTTTTTCCATCCAAAATGCAAGACAAGCCACTAAACCATGAGACAGGTTCTTAATTCTTAAGTGAATGTAATCAAAACTTCATCAGGATTTTGAATGGACCAATGATCACATGAGAGGAAATTAAAAAGCAAAGCAGAAATATAAAATTAAAAGTATGCTTTAAGGCCATTTTTGCACCACTTATCCAATCTCCCTTCATCTTTTATGCCTCGAGCTGGGCAATTTAGGTGAGGGCTGTAATTTGCAGAATAGTTATTACTAAATTTAAAAGAGATGTTCCCATTTATGCTTGAGGGGTAAATAAAAGGAGACATTTATATACAAGCAACAATGGGAGGGTAGACCTTGTAATTAAGCATATGTGTATGTGTTTGTGTGTGTGTGTTGTGTGTGTGTGTGTGTAGTGATATATATTAAAGCAAAGGTTTTAAATGGTATTGTGGTATATTGCTATTCCAAAGAGCCAAATACTGAGAAAATTATGTTTAAAGGGACCATTAAGTACTCAAATATAACAAATGCATATTTAAATTCCACAGATCATGATACGGCCCAAAGCTTATATTATAAGCATCAATTATATTATATGGCTCATTAATTAAGCAAATTATGCAACTTTTAAATTTTGAGCAGGGTAGAAGTTATGTATGTTGCATTTTAACATTATGCATTTTGAAATTGTTTTATAATTATGTGATAGTATTTGTATGATGTAAGTCATTTCCTTTAATAGCAAAAGTAGAACAAAAACTATGTTAATAATTTATGCAAAAGTGAATTTTGATGCGGTCAATTGATGTCAATGGTACTGTGTCTAGTACCACTTTCCTACTGTTGAAATATTTGATCACTAATTTAGTAAATGGCTGGTAACAGCTACCATATTAGTTTTTTTATCTATACGTCTTTACAAAGTGTCCGTTAAATGGAAGTCAGGATTTACAAAAGTACAACTATAATCATTCCAAGAGTAAATATTTAGCATGGGTATTAAAATAAATCATCCAAAATTGTTGCTCTTCTCTGAAGTTAATTAGACGGACTATCGCTATACTGCTGTGCCACTGAAGGCCATTTAATTCTTACTGTACTACTGAGGAAATATTCAAGTGAATCAATGATGTATGAGTCCACTGTATTGGAGAATTTTAAAGAACATATTGACTTTAGAACCTAACTAAAATTTTAGCTACACACATAATAATGGAGTATAATTGTAACATACCATCTTAATTTTTACCTGAAATAAAACACTTTAGCTTTACACTTAAATAAAATATTTAAGAAACCAATTTCATTTTCATCACATATCTAGCCTTAGTTTCCTTATGTATAAAATGGGAATAATCATAATCTTTTATAACATGAATGTAGTCACTATTAAATGAGCTATGAAAATCATTAACATACAATGCATTTTTACAAGATTCTGGTTACTGGGCACTCGCTAGTGTCTGGGCTTGCAGCAGCGAATGGGAGACAAAGATAATTATCTTTATGAAACTTACAGTCCAGTATAACCTAGGATTTCTCATTTTAGATTTGATGGAGTCCTAAGGAATCTATAAATGGGTTTCAACAGTGCTATAAATCCCATGATATGACACATTTTTATGTGTATAGTGATTTATTTTTTTATTTATTTTATCAGGTTCTCGAATTAATTACTGACCAACCAGGCTAACCAAGACAAACAAACAAACCAAGATCGTAATTATGAAAATATATCCTTACAAAATGAAAAATGATTTCTACATTTTAGATGATACCATGATATCGTTAATGATGCACTCTGTGTGACTGGCAGAGTATCTAAGCCATAAGAAATTACGTGTGCTATTTAGAGTGACAACTGAATTCTTGTACGCCAGGGAATATCACTTAGGAGAGCAGAAATGCAAATCACAGATCTTTTTTCCTCTTTATTAATAGCAAGGATAGGGCTGAATATAGGCAGCTACATTTGAAATTGTAAATAAATTATTCTATACTAATAGGGGCAATGGAAATATTTGGAGGGCAATGATTAGGTTTGGCTGACCTTGCATTCTAAGGACTTCCTCTTTCTGTTCCATTATTCCCTACCCACAAAATTACAGAGATGCCTTTAATTACATTTTGAATCATGTAAACTGCATCCCACCGTGTTGCACATCCCTCAGTCCTGCATGGTTGATTGGACCACAGGGGCCAAATCATTATTTTCCATGGCTGTCTGGGTTTTTGATATGGAGGGAAAGTCTACATCATCTCTCCTTGGGTTGCTAGAACTGGACATTGTGAGACAGGCACTTTGCATCTGATGAATACAATAGAAAAGCAGGGAAATTGTGTCTACAGAGTGAGAAAAGACTGATGCCATAAAAATAATAGCTGTAGAGAACAAAATTGAGGGGTAGAGAAAGTCTGAAGAGTGTTTTTTACTTCCTTGTTTTATTCCAGTACTTCAGGCTTTGCAATGGGTTTCAGTGAAACAACATTTTAACCTTTCTTATTATAAATCACTGTTTTACTTCTTGATGTAAAGCTATTTTATTGGTGTTATATCTCTAAAGGCCTGTTTTATTTGTGTTTTATCCTAAAAGAACTTTAACAAAATTTCTCTTTTTTCATTGCCAAATCTATTGGTTGTATCAATAACAAAATGTCCAACATATTTCAGAAGGTATCATTTATATTAGGTATTTAATAATTTATTGGTGAACATTTTCCCTAATTCCTCAATAATCCTGATATAAAATTGAATATATGGCAAGGTACGTTCAACTTTGTTCTTGCCCTGAGGTACTGTTATACTGTACAAACAGAATGGATTCGAAAGTCGGATAAGGCCTCAGACCCTTTCATGGTTCTTGACACCCATTTCTTGACAAGTTTTTTTATGTTATTTATTCTCAATAATAATTTTGTCTAGCATATTAATATGTACTTTTGAATTAAAGAAAGAAGCTCAAATTAATTAACACTGTCATCTAGCTCACTGAGAGTACTTGAACTCTGTTCTACTTGCTTAAAAATATATAATCTTTCTACACTACCACATATTAACAGATCAGTTAAGCCCCAGTTTTCAATGATCTCTGTCAGCTATCCATTATTTATTGTATTTGTGTTTGTTTGTATTCGACTGCTGAGTTTCAATCATCCATTGATAATCAGGACAAAATGGTATTCTCAAATTTTGTTTTTAATATTCTCATAGAGTTGTTCACAGTTTAGTATAAAATTAATCACAAGTTTTAGTTAATGTGACCATTTAGTGCTTTGTATTTGCTCTTGTACACATAAAGCTATTATTTTAAAAATTATCATGAATGTCTTATTCATAATAAAGAGGCATAGAAGAGGCCTCTGTTGGCATTGTCACATTCCATTACTCACATCTGATTTCTGTGGCAGATGGCTCAGTGGGAGCTCAGACTCACCCCTCCATGCCAGTATCCCCCTTCCGCCTGCAGTAAAACGTTCTGGCCCGAGGTCTTCTCCTTGGGCAGGAAGCTTATCCAGAGCTCAGTACTTAAACAAGCAACGCTAAATTGACAGGAAATTAACACATCTGGGGAAAATTCTCAAAGAAAGATAGATGGCATTTTGGATGGAAGTGTTGCTGCTTCTCTTTTTCAAGGTGTAGAATTATGTGAGCTGGGAAGAATTATGTGAACTTTGAGAAAGTACCACCAGAATAGCCTGTTTGAGTGACCTCAACAAACTCAATAATGTGTCTTCATAGGGATATTTCTTTCTTTTTTGACTCATTCTCGAGTCAACCCCTCTTACCTCCGGGATTCGTCTCCTACGAGCACCAACACTACACGTAACCTGCGTCCCTGCAACCAAGTCTTTATCTCAGGCTCTGCTCAGTGTAGAACCAAACTGAAACGTAATCTAACCAAAATTTATCGAATGTCTTCCACATATCAGGGATACTACATACATTATCTCCATTATAATCTCAGAAAAATCCTGTGGCATTGTTTCTATTTTCACAATTTTATAGAAGGGAAAAACAAGTAATATAAGAAATAACTACTGAATCTAACTGTCTTAATCCAGTGCCCATTATCTTTTCTCTTTAATCTAAGTCCCCAGTGGCCTGTCAAAACTAAGTACATTTTAGGTTAAAAAAAAATTACTGGGTGATATTTTGGGACAGATAGTAACATTAAGTAATTATTCTCAGATGTAACTCTGACTTCCAGTCTGATATTTTTTCACTAGACCAGAGTTTCTAGACCTTGGTGCCATTAATATTTTGAGTTGGATAACCCTTTGTGGTAAAAGGCTGCTTTGTGAATTGTGGGATGTTTAACAGCATCTCTAGCTTCTACCCACTCCTGGCTTATAGCACCGTCCTTTTCCCCAAGTTGTCACAACCAGAAATATCTCCACATATTACAAAACGCCCCCACCCCATACTGTTTGAAATCACTATACTAGACTAATCTAAAATATAAAGACTACAGAGGTGGCCCACCCTTTTTCCCTCTGGCATCATTCACGGTGTTTGACACATTATCAGGGTTTATTAAGAATATATGGCAAAAATAAAAAAGGAAATCCCCCAGAATTAAAAAGAAAATCACTATAGAAGTTTACAAGTCATGTATTTAAAGAGCTAGACATCTATTTAAAAAGTTATTTACAAACTGTGTTTTTCACTGATAAATTTTGATTACTAATATTGTGTAAATGTATTTTTTTTCTCAGTTTTAAGCAACTTACCTCTACAGGAAAAAATACTCAAAAAAGAATCTTGGTTGTTTTTCTTTTTCTTTTCATTTTTTTGTTTAAGCTAAAAACTTTGAATTGGAGATTAATGACTGCATATAATGAACTGCATATTTTCAAATGACCATAAACTTGTGTGAATTCACAGAAAAGCCTCACTTATAACTGTTTATGACTTATGCTAGTCTCCATATTTTTCATGAATATGTCTTCCACTGAAGCTTTTTCTCCTTCCTTAAAATATATTTTCACATATTGAATAGTGTAAGTTTTTCAAATACACAGCAATTTTGATAGCATTATATGAAAATACAATGGTAAATCCATAGAAAATTAGGTGTAGTTAAAGTTGAATTCCCATGAGTTATGAAGTCTGCAAAATATCTAGGAGTAAGATCTATAAGATAACTGCTGCAGGATGAAATTTCATCACTTTTTAATACTTAAAATATAATAGTCTCATAAAATATATCAGCAAGATGTGTTTCAATGTTTTCATGGTATTTAAGAAACAAACTCAGCATTCTTTTCTTTTCATTTTAAGATCAATGTCTTCTTCCCTATTTTTAAAATACAAGATGTTATGTCTTCATAAAATCAGTGGTTTAGATGCCTGTCACAGTATATTTGAATAAAGTGCATTATTAGAAATGTATATTAACATCCATTCCAGAGATAATTTTTAAAATTTACTTTCTTTATACCCCTGGTACCTGCTTCAATAGAAATAAAATGAAGCAAAAATTAGTGGATTAAGGGAAGGTATAAGTATATGGTTATGATTGTGTACTGATAGGAGGCTTTAAGTATGTTTTAATATGATGCAAACACATCTCTACTGCCTAAATTATTTTTCTTCTTAAATACTACTTCTAAGTTGTAGACCAGGGCAACATTTATTCAGAGATAGCGTAACACAGCTTGAGGCCTCTGGAACTTGACCACCTGGTTTCAAATTCCCCTGCTCCCCATTCAGAAGAATGTGAGTCCCATGAGAATAAATTTTTATCCATCTTGTTCATTGATGCATCCCAAGGGCCTAGAACTGAGTCTGTCACATAACAGGAATTTAACAAAAATTTTATGCATGAATAAATAAATGAATGAAGTCCCTATGTTGTATATCAGTTTTCTATTGCTGCTCTATCAAATCTTAGTGGCTAAAAACAATACAAATTTATTATCATTCAGTCCTAGAGATCAGATGTCTGACATAAGGCTCACTGGGTTAAAAACAAAGTGCTAGTAGGGCTGCATTCCCCCTGGAGATTATCCAGGAGGGGGAGGAGAATCTGCTTCCGTATTTTTTCCAAGTTCCAGAGGTTGCCTGCATTCCTTGGCTCATGGCTGCCTTTCGTCTTCAAAGCCAGCAATGGCTGATTAACTCTTTCTCACACGGCATCAGTCTTGACACTAACTATTCTCCTTCCTTCTGCTCTGTCTTTCAAAGACCCTTCTAATTATATTGGGACCACCTGGATAATCTGAGATAATCTCACCATTTCAAAGTCAATGCATTAGCTACCTCAGTCCTATATGCAACCTGATTCTCCCTTACAATCTGCGTGACATACATTCACATTCACGGGTTCCAGGGATTAGGAGGTAGACAGGTTTGAGTAGTAATTATTCTGCCAACCACACTTTACCAATCAACAATTGTACAATATTAAGAAGATTATTTAACCACATTGTACAAGTTTTCATATTTATAAAATGTAGATCTATAAAATACAGAGTACCTATTTCATCAATTTGTTGTATGGAGTTATTGCCTGTAAAATTCTTGGAACAGTGTCTAGTACATTGTTATAACACAGAAAATTGTAGTTCTTTTTATAAGTGTGTCCCTTTGAAGCTGAAATTTTGTGTTCAATAATTTAGTTCCACTCACCGTTAAAGGAGGATGGATTGATGAAATCTGCTTAAGGTTCCTTGAATACTTAATAATATTAAAGCTTTGAAAATGGAAAAGGTGAATGCAATTTCATGATTTTTTTTCTCAAAAAAGAGATCTTCCTGGCTTTTCATGCTTGAAGAAAACCACATAAAGCTATCACCAGAAAAAGTGAACATGTTTTCAGGGTAGATGAAGTAATAAAACTCTAAGTAGCTTTAACATCTGTCTATCATCTATTTACCTGCCAATCTATAACAGAATATATAAAAACAGATAATCTTTAAAAATAAAAAGTTTTGAGACCCTCCCTTCAATGTGTCTCAAACGATAGGTGTAAGGATGGCCCTAGAGGAATTAATTGGATTAGGTAAGGGGCTATCACTCAGAATTAAGTCATAGAACAATTCTAGGCATTACTTTTTCCTGGAGAATGTGTATTTTTTTAGATACTTGAATTGATCTTTTGGACTTTCAACTAAACTAACAAAATCATCCCTGCATCCTAGTTGGGAAAAGTGAGATATAAAAATGATAGCATTTGTTAATGTGAGTAAAGTTTATTTGTTGATTGTGTAGCAAAGAGGAAAAGCTGCAAAAGGTAGTTATTTCCTCATGATGCATATAATTGACACATTTTAATTCATTAAATAAAAATTAAATAATTCTCAGTATTCTTAATGTACTTTTAATTTGAAGTGTGTACTTATATGTTCTCCAGTAATCTTGTGAAATATAAGAATTGCTTCATTTCATTTCTCTTGGAAGAAAATAAAATTTTCAAACAGACTTTAACTGTATTTATACCACAGACTGCTATATGATTGTAAAAACACATTTATTTTCAAAATAGAATTTCATTGTCTGGCCAATAAATTAAAATCTGAAGGAAAATGCTTTTAAAATGTAGAATCTTTCTCTGATTATTTTCAAAATTTTCCATGTATTTTATTCAAAATAAACTTTAGGTTTTTTTTCTGTTAAAATGAGAATTCTTTGTCTAGTACAACTTGTTTGAATTTTACTCATGCATTCAATGTCACCAGTTCTCTTCTTTCTCGTTTATTAAATGAGCATATTATTACTTGTTTTCTTACATTGTTATCATAAACATCAAATGAAATATAGATAACAAAAACCTTCTGGACTAAAAAGTTTATGCCCGTGATTTACATTATTTAGCATTTTAATCCTTCTAATGAGTCACAGTGGCCCTGTGAGTTAACTGTCCATTTGGACTCCCTGGAGAGTACAGCCTGGCGCTGTGCAGGGTCAGTGACATGGAGCTGCAGATGTACGTGGCAGTGACAGTCATCAAACGTGAATGAATTTATGTTTAAACACAGCCTTTTAATTTTTTGGTTATGATATTATAGAATTACTTTGAGTTTTTTCCTAGGAAAAAGCGGGTAGAAACAATTCAAAATAAAACAAAAAGCAAAAATAATAACAGGGAGCAGAATCTCAACGTCCTACTACTACTATTTTTACTACAATGATTACCACTACTACTACCACCACCTCCACCAACAATCACACATAACTTTGATCATGCCAGAAAGTTTTCCAAATGCTTTATAATAAATCATTATGTAAAAATACAGTGATTTTTCCATCTCTGTAGATCATCTATATTATTATTTACTTCATATTATTTATTTAAATTCATGCAGACCTAATATTTCTACTTCAGTTTCCTCTTGGAAAATGTCCTTAAAAGAACGGGTGCGATATAACTAGTTTAATTTTCTTCGAATCTTCATTAAAATAAAAAGTTTAAAAAGTTTTTAAAAAGTTTATCAGTGTATCTGTTAAAATCAGTTCTTGACTCATCACTGGTCTGCTAACTGCACTTTGGGGAAGCTTAGATTAGTTTTTATACACATTTCACCGTTGTAAGAAGAGAGGACCACAGAGGTCAAGCAATGTGCCCAGAGCCTCACAGCAAGTCAGAGGTGGAGCCTTTTTATCAGTGTAAAATTCACAATCTAGTAACCAAGTGAGTTTATGTCCCTTGGGATGTGAATCCAAGCTCATACCTTCTCACCATCTATCAGGCGTTTTTCAGTGTGGCTTCTTGTGGCTTTTTCTTTTGAGAAAAAGACAGGGCTAGATATCCACTTCAGCCTTTACAAATTTTAAAATGCCAAGCAAGAGAGCTTGTGTGTTTGTCCTTGGGTTGTACATTTTATTTCTCACATATCAAATTATACATTTGTTTGAGAGCATCATGACATTTATTAATTATCAAAGCCCAATTCTCGTTTTCAGTAAATGGCACCTTACACAGTGGGCCCGTGTCAGACAGGAGCTTTGACTGGGGAACAAATGTCAGCATGGTGGTGGGCTTGCTGTGTGTTTAATAACTACAAATGAAGTGCACTGTTAGTGCTATAAAGCATTATTCCATCACCCAGTAGGTTTCCTTTGTAAGTAAAGATAAAATGATTTGGACAATCTGTACTGAATCCATCAGCTTCAACTGTATATGCACCAGGCAGGGAAAAACTACTTCAAATAGAATGGGTGTTGGAGAGGAAAGAACAACAGGGTCTTTATATGATAAACAATAAAATAATTGTAATTTAATCGATAACTGCACAATACCATAGCTTTGAAAAGTGACTATACCCATAGCTATTTTTGACCCCTACTCATTCTCTATGTATGGTAGAGAGAGAGTTGGAGAGAGGTGTACATATGCTGTAAATTTGTTTATGTATTCTAACACTAAGGGAGAACAATGGAAAACATTAAAAATTATTTCTCAAGTAAAATAGTTGAGTGATTTTAATGGGCCTGTAGGTCTCCCAAATACAGGAAATAAAGATAAAATGAGCACATTGCACATGATGAAGGGGTGGCATATTGTCACCACAACAAGAGGTCTTTCTTTTAAGCAAAAATTCTAATGTTTTTGACATTATCCTGAATCATGGCTCAAAAAAATGATAGTTCTTAGAAAGAATTATGAATGAATAGGAAAAGTTGTGTTAAACATAGACATTTTGCATTTTATTAAACATAAATTATGCATGATTTGTTTAATGAATATTATCTCTTATGCTTGCAATATTCCATGAAATAAATATTATTATAACATACAGTATTTAAAGCTGATGAAATTGATGCTCGGTGGATATAAGAAAGGTCAGGGTCAATCAGAGCAAAGGAGATCAAAGCCATCATCTTTTGACACCATGGTGAGCCAGCTGCATAGTCTTCAAGAGAAACAGGGGTGAGTGTGAGTTCATGTGATCTGTTAGTGGAGGCCACACGACCCTGGCTAGGATACATAAAAAAAAATAAAGTTACCTAAATAAATAAATCCCCTAAATAACAAAAAATAATGGAGTGTATTCCATGGACAAAGCTATAAGTGCATGGAGGTCATTTATGCTAACATTAAAGAATCACTTGGAGAAGCCAAAGTTGCTGGCATAAAGTTGAGAGAAAGCAGAACACCTGGAGTTAGAGGGAAAGGGGTAGGCAGATAATGACTCCCTTGGTGTAAGTGCATCCTGAATGTCATTGGCTCAGCTGGCACCAACTCATTCCTGAAAGCCCCTTTATTTGAGCTTCTCTCATCCCCTCCATCTGCTGCCTCAGATGTTAAATCATCTTTCCAAGACTCTTAATCGTCTTCACCAACCTATACTGATCACAGCTATTTTCTCATTCAAGCTGGAGGCATGAAAACTAACATGTAGTCAAGTAAACCAGCAGGTTTGGATTTGAATTCTTACTCTGCTCCTGCTTGCTGAATAACTTGCACAAAGCACCTAATTTCTCTGAATTATCTTCAAATGTCTCTCTCTTTAACATGGGTATATAATTACTTCTCATGAGATGGATCTGAGCACTAAATAAAACACACACTTCTGCCCTAATAATGACTAGCACACACTTACCACTGCGTGAGGGTTACAGAGCTTTATTCCCTTGCACCATCAGAGGTTTTCTGTTAATGTAGTTATCCTCAACTCAGGTGGCAGGAAGAGAGGTCTGTCTCTTGCAGCTGAAATAATCTGTTAGTTATAGGAGTTCATTCTTGAAGGTTATGACAAGTTTCATTACCTTTTTAAATAAACAAATGACAGCAACATATAAATGCCCTTACTTAAGCAGCAGATATTGATGCCAGTGTAAAAACCAGAATGCTTGAAAACATGGTAACTTCATGAAATATAAGCATAAACAGTTGCAGTACCAAAATTTGCTCAATTTGCTTTTTTCATTTATTCTGATAAAATGTCCAGTGTCTATGTTCTTTCAAAATTATTAAATATTTTAATAAAGAAAATGCTATTATGAAAGAATATGTATACGAAAGGAAAGAACACATGCAAGATTTTTTCTACCCTTAAGGTTTATAATGAAGTGACTATAATTACTACAATTGATTTAAGAAAATATCTCTGAAGTTTCTGGACAATAAAGAAATAGTACTTTTTAGGAGTCTACCCTCTGAGTAAGAAAATGGTATCTTTTCCTTAAAAGAGCACCATAGGATGTACAATTTTGATAAGCATCATTATACGACTACTATTTATACTTAAAGAGATAGAGAATGGGCTGATCATTTTCTTTTTTGATAAATCTATACCATAATAAGTACATCAGGCTGTCTTCCACAGTTAGCTCTATAAAAATTTAGATTTCTGTTAAAATTGTAGCTGAACACAAATTATAATCTTTCTTTGTTCTAGTCTTTGTCACCAATTCTAAGAACCTACTTATCAGCATTAATGACTATGTTGTTTTTATATATTTTGACACAATTTAGTAGAATGAGAAGGAAAAATGGAGTCTAAGTTACTTACAAGCAATAACATCTTAGCTGTCTTGTCAAATTTCAAAAGAATGAACATTTTATCTTTAAAAAATAAATCCTGAAAAATAATCGAAGTTTCTTCAAAATTTTTAAGAGCAATGCTATAATTTTTTAAAGTGAGCATTTTCTGGTTACTTTTGTTCATAAGAATATCACTGTGATTTGTCAGTAAGTATTATTCAGAGGTTTCTAAAAAGCGGCATGTCTTTCTCAAGCTGTTGAATATATGGAAATATGAATATGAAAAGAATGGCTATTATTTATTCATAATTATCTGTATCTTCCTTGTATGGATATATCTTTAAAAACACTAAAAAAGAAAGAAAATGTAACAAGAAAGCCAGAGTGAAGATATTTTATTTGATGTTGTTGTTGTTGTTGACTTTGATCAATGATTTATAGAGCTCCATTTTTAATGTCAAAATGCGTATCACATACCTTCTATGATGCGTTCCGTATGTATTTTTGTACTAACAAAGAAATGAGCAGAGCAGGGTCAAGGTACATTGAAAAGAAGACAGATTTCGTGTTTCCCAGATTCTTTGTCTATTCCCCTTGAGTCCTTATTGGAAGATTTACCATTGTTTCAAATTTTATTCAGCTTTGTACAGAGATTAAAAGAAGAACTATAAATGGGGAAATACAACGTCTTTTTAAGTGTGAGATACTTTGATGCTGATTTCCTAATTGTTCCCAATAAGGAGGTTCTTGTTTTCAATCAAGAAAGCAAGTTACACTTGACTAAACTGGTTTTTCAACTCAAGAATATCTATTTCCTTTGTCAGTAAAGATACTGGAGTGCCATTTTATTTTTGAGAGGAATTAATTTAAGTGTACTAACCAAACCCTGACTTGAGACTTATAAAATCATTCCCCAAATATATGCTATTTTACTAAAAGAATAGTATTTATAAAGAAAGTAGAATCATTATTCACAGAGAATAACATCTTTGGAATTGTTTATTTCACAATTTAGATTAAATGACGGGGTAGAGTTGTCACATAGAGGTGTCCAGGAGCAATATACCATTTCCTTTTGTTACCACTAAAAACTATGGATGAGTGTGCTCCTTTCTACTTCTTCTTTTTAAAAATTATTCTTTGAGGAAAGGAGTGTCAGAAACGTATATCGTAGATGAAAATTTCCTGCCAGTGTTAAGGGTGCTTAAAACCCAAACTAAAAAATTCTGTATGAATAACAGTATGCATGTGTTTAGTATAGTCACGGAATGTAAACAGATTTATCTGGGAACATGTTTTGGTAATTGTGGATGAAAGAGGTAACAGACACATAACTCAGAAAAATATAAAAAAGAGTTAACAAAGAAGCTTCAGGAAATGGGAGGAGGGAGTATTTTTTTTTTAATTTAATGTTGCTATAATTATAATATATAATATTGATTGTATCCTGCTTTCCTACTTAAATATAAACGTTTTCCCCATTATGTAATTTTGGAAAAATTTTTTTTCAAAAGTAATAAAATATTGAGATAAAATTTTAATACTCTTTGTTTAAAAACCATAGTTTTCTTAACTATCCCCTTTGGTTTAAATATTTGAGTTTGCTTTCATATTTCTCATAGATGATGCTGCAATAAAAATCATCCTAAGTATGACATTCTCTATCATTAGGAACTTCTGTGTCTCAATCCCATTAAGATGGAACCTTTGACTATTAGTAGTGAGAGAGATCTGGATTCACACAAGAGTCATCCAGTATACAAAGGCATACACAAAAATGTAATTTGATTTTCCAAACATTACATTTCCAAGAATTTTGAATAAAAATATGTACTCTTCTGTCCTCTGGGATTCTATTAGTATCATCAATTGAAAGGAGAATGAATAGTGATATCAATCATACATACCTTCCAATTATTTAGTGATTTTTAGTTCAATATTCAAATTTTTCAGTAATTCCATATCATTATCCTACTTGATACTATGATTCAGAAGGGAAGCTTGGTGAGTAAAATAAAAGCAGGGATAAGGAAGTTAATAAAGAAAGATTAACAGAGCATTGACATATTGATAGAAACGACGAAGGAGAGAATAAAGAAAATACACAGATAGGGTATGAACAATTAATATCTCACATTTGTTCCCATCCACTTTACAAAGAACTTTCATGTGATACTTTATTCTACACAATAACCGATTGTGTTGTTATAACGTTTTGTAGGTTAGGAAGTCCACACTCAGAGGTCCAGAGCTTCTAAGTAGAAAATCTGGGACAATTATTTGTCTTTTTTTTTTTATTTTTTGTGAAATCAGAAAAAAATTTTCTGAAACATCAAATTGAAGAACCTGGGAAACAGCAGGGAGAACGACCCGTGGGGGAAAAACTGGGTGGAAGAATAGTTTTCATCATATAGTTGAAAAGCACCGGATGGCCAGAAGAGCAAAATCTATGGGTTTTTTCAATCACTGGCTCTATTATTCCTTCTCTTTTTCAGGTTGAGGAGCATCGTGTTTAAGTGCAGAGAGGCTGCAAAGGATCAGAGAAAGCTCTGTAACTCAGAATATCAATATACATCTTTTTTTATATTTGTTTTTGCTACTTTAAATTTAAATCATATAACATATAAAAGGAATTAAGAGAAAAACTCAGAATATATTCCATGATGCCTTCATATATCCCTTTAGAAAATTGTAAATTATGTAAGATTTTCACATGGCCTGAAATTGCCATAAGATCTATGGAAATGTCAGTGTCATAGAAAATATAAATAATATTTTTAAAACACTATTACATGCCAAATAAATTCATATCCAAACTTTACTTTTACTGCCTCTGCTATTGTGTATCAATTCCATGGGCAAGAATAGAGATATTTACGAATGAGATTTTTTTCCGTGCCCTCTTCTAACACTCTAATCCCACTGGGAAATTTCTGTCAGGGCTGATTTTTTAGAGATGTTGCCCCAGTTCTTTGGCTCCCGGCTTAAAGGAATTACAAGCCAGGCGGTGCGCGAGGTAGTGATGACAGACACTTAACACTTCCACACAAACAGCTTTTATTGCAAGCTTATTGTCACAGGAGTATAAAGAGAAAGGTCTATCTCCAGGAGTGGATGATATGCTAAATGGTGGGTGGAATATTCATTAGTGTCCTCAGAAAGGGCTGGAGGGTTCTTAGAACTAAGGGCCCTCTGCATTTTTATCCTTATAGGGTAATTTCCAGGGGTTGCCATGACAATTGTAATCTGTCCTGGTGCTGATGGGAATGATTTTTAGCACATTAATGCATGTTAATGAGGAAAAGGTCACCTTTAGACATGAGCTCCTAGTTTCTGCACATGCTCCTGGCCAGGAAAAGTCCCTAACTGCAAGTTCCTTCCTTTGCGGGTTAGGTTCTAAATGCTCATGGGCTTCCTTATTTTTGCCCCCTTCCTCTTTCCCTGTGGTTAGCACTGCCAGCCTCACCTGTCCCTAACAATTTCCAGGCTCTGATTTTTCAGCAGAGATAATTCTTTGCTTTATTTTCATAGGAAAGCCACAGAATGCAGAAAATAATGGAGGACACTTAAAATGGTTCATTCTATAGCATTTTTTCATAGGTAATTTTTATCAGGTGTGTACTTTTACTATTGTTGGCTATGTATTGTACATGTTTATTTATTTGGTAAATATACTCAGGCTGCATACATTCGAGAAATTTTTACCTAAACAGCATACTTTTCAATATAAAGTATAATGACGAAGAAAAAAGTATAGTGCTATGACCTTGTGCACATGTATATTAAGTTTTAGGAACATTTAATTATCATTATCCAGTGTCCAAAACTCTTAATTGTAAAAATAAAGAAAAAAAGAATAGAGTATTTGGGATGGATAGCTGAAGGTAGAGCCAGCGGCACTGTACATGGAATCCTACAATACAATTGAGATAAATTGAAAGTGTGAAAGTGTTAGAGGTTTGATTCAAATAGCAGTCAGTGGATTAGAGATCTAACTGACAAAGCATAAAATTTGTCAACTCACCCTGCTGTTCTCTCCAATATGTGATTACAGCAGGTAGATATTCTTTTATAAATTGTGATCAAGAGTCATGGTGATTGTTTATTAAGATGTTTGACTGAATGTTGGACATACAGAGATTAACTGTCTTCTCACTGGAGCATAAGAAATCAGCTGGTGAAAAACAGAGTTGAAGAGGTAAGGTCCTCTTGGGGGCTCTACTAGAACTTGAACTACAGCCTTTTGCCCCTCTTTTTAAGAATGTGTGTGGAGTAATAATCTCACTGTACTGTTATCTCCACTCAAGTTAAACTTCTGAATGTAGGGTTAAAAGTTCAGCTCATTGAATTAAATCTCTGTGATCTAGTTGCTTTTTATCTATCACTTCTTCCTGGAAAGGCAGTCAGACAAGAAAGAAGGGAGACAGAAAGGAAGGAAGGAGAATGGAAGGGAAAAAGGAAATAAAGAAGGAAATGAGTAAAGAATGAAATCAGGAATTAGGGATAAAGAAGAGTAGGAAAAGGTGGAAAAAAGAAAAGAAAAGAAAAGTAATGAAAGAGGACAGAAGAAAGAATTAGTAAACTGATATTTACTGACTATTCATTCCAAAATTATTCTTGATGAGGGTGAGTTCACATGGCTATCTCATTTAATCCTGACAGGAACTCTGAAATCTTAATCATCGCATGTAACATGCACATCAAGCTATCGCCTAAGCCCACACCTTAATAACAATCTGTTTCTGCTGTCATATAGAGTCTGCCCTGGCTCATGTGGCCCTGTCCTCATTAGCCACTGTGGATTAGACTAGACTTGGACCATTTACCCTAGCTGGACTGATTAGTTTCTTCCGTAAGCATTTGTCTTCAAGTACCATGACTCTAATTGATTTTTGTTGAATGCTTGAATTGATAAAGTATATTGGGTAAAAATTAAGGCAAATAAATCTCTGTGGGGACGAAGACGACTTGAAAGTGATTATATGAATGTCCTAGTTCCCCGTTTTCAGCAATGCTTATAATCACCAATTTTCTTATTTTAGCCATTCTAATAGATGTGTAGTGCTTTCCATATTTATGTTAATTTGCATTTTCCTGATGACTAATGATATTGAGCATCTTTTCATGACCTTATTGGGCATTTGTATATTACCTTTTGTGAAGTGTCTGCTCAAATATTTTTCTTTTAAAATTAGGTTCCATGTATTATTATTCAGTAAAAGTCCTCTATATATTCTAGATATGATAATTTTCCATATATATAATGAATATTTTTGCTCATTCTGTGTCTTTCCTTTTCATTTTTAATGGTGCATTTTGAACAGAAGTCTAATTTTAATGAATTCCGTTTCATCAGTTACTGAATGGATATTCGGTATCTGGATGGATGTGTGTTTTAATCTTTGCTTGCTCCGAAGTAATATCCTTTCTCTTATGTTTTCTTTATTAGTTTTAGAGCTGAAGATCTTATTTTAGATCTATGATCCATTCAAGTTAATTTTTGCATATGTTGTGAGGTAAGAGTTGAGATTTGTTGGTTCTGTTTGTTTTTATATGCATGAGTATCTAATTGTTGCAGCATTTTTTTAATAAAGGAAAAAAACTCCTTCCCTATTGAAATACTTTCCACCTTTGCCATAGATTTCTGCTCACATTTTTATAACGTCCTTCATTCTATTTATTTTGAGTCTGTTTTCTTCTTCTTTCTGTAGTTCTTAGGATGGAAATATTATTGATTATGATCTTTTTCTAATATAAATAAAGTTATTTCTCGACACAGTTTAGATGAATTCTATGCATTTTGACATATACTTTTTCAAATTTCCTTCCATTTTAATACTTCCTAATTCATTTTTGTTTTTATTTTTGAATTATGGCTAATTTAGAAATGTGTTATCTAATTTTCGCATATGTGAAAGTATTCAAGACCTTTCTGATTTTCATTTCAAACTTACTCATTTGTGGTCAGAGACCTACTCTGTATAATTTCATTTCTTTTAAAGTCCCGGAGATTGATTTCATGTTCTAACATACCGTCTATCATGCTGACTGTTTCATGGCAATTAGAACACAATCAGTTTTCTGCTGTTGTTGAGTAGAGTGTTCTCTTAATGTCATTTGAGTCAAATTGTTTGATAACATGGGTCACAAATTATCTCAGTTTTAATTTCTCAAAAAAATGTCTTTTCCGCTTAATTTTAGAAGATTTTTTGAGTATAGAATTCTAAGTATGCAAGATATTTACTTTTTCCTCAGCATTTTAAAGATGCATTCCATTTCTTTTGGCGTGCTTAGTTTCTTATGTGAATACTAATGTGCTAATGTCATTCTTACCCTTATTCTTCTGTGTGTAATATGAGTTTTTTCTGCTGCTATTATTAAGATGTCTTTATTACCAGATTTCAGGAATTTTATTGTAGTGCATCTTGACATGGTTCTCTTTGTGTTTGTCCTGCTTTGAGTTCACTGAGCTTTCTCCATTGCATTTATAATTTTCAGAGATTTAGAAAATTCAATGTCATCATATCTTCAAATATATTTTTGTCCTCCCTCTCTTTTCTCTTCATTTAAGACTCCAATTACTCCTGTGTTAATTTACCTGATATTACTCCCTATAACACTGAGGGTTTTTGGGTTTTTTTTTTCTTATTTTTTTCCTATGTTCTTCATACAGGAAAGATTCAGTTGTTAGGTCTTCAGGTTCACTGATGTTTTGCTTCTGTAGTGTCTAACCTGTAAACTTTTAATTTCTGGTTTCATTTATTCCTTCTTTATATCATCTCATACTTTCCTCATCATGTGCATATTTTCTGTTATATCCTTGGACTTAGGGAGCATTATGTTAACTATTTTAATATCATGTTTGCTAATTGTTTCCCTTTTATCATTTCTAGCTCTCTATTGCCTGATATTCTATAGGCTATGAGTTGCATTTTCCTATTTATTGTTTTATCTAGTAATTTTTATTGGATTCCACATTTTGATTTTTGAATTGTTGAGTGCTGGTTTATATTGTAGTAATCTAAAAAATACACAGGGAATTGGTGCCCCTAACCCTCAGGTTGTTCAAGGGTCAGCTGTTTTTTGAAAATTTTTGATGTCTTTACAAAATTCAATAAATTGTATATATTTTATATTATACATTACTTTTTAAATTAAAGCTTTATATTGTTTTTTGAAAAAAGAAATAAAGGACTTTTGCCTCTATTTGGAAATTAAGTAACTTGTAGATCAGTTTAAACTATTCAAAACTTATTTTTTAAACTCATTTAAGATAGGTCTAGAGAAGTCTATTCTCTAGGGCTAATTTAGCCAAATATTAATTATAACCTTCCTGGTGTTGCTACTGAAGGCCCTACATATTAAATGGAGTCTCCTTCTTTGATTGGTGGAAACTTAATTGATATTTGGCACTCTGTCATCTCTGGAATTTGTACAGCTACTGGTAAGACCTTCTCATGGGTTGTCGTGCTTTCCCCCTCCCCCTTTTTTTTATTATTATTTCTATTCACATGTCCCATTTTTGTGTCAGAATCAATGTCCCAGGGGAAGTAGATTATTTCTTGTGTTAGTAATCAGTGGCAAATGATTAATTTCTTCCCTATCCCCATTCTTCACCCTTCTCCCTCGGTCTGTTTTGCTTTCCTCCTCTAGCCTCTCACCAGTGCCCTCTCCCTCTGTATAGGCCCAGGTGAAATTTAGGGTCCAGAAGAGACCCACAAAAACAGTAAGTTTTCTACCACATTGTGTTTTTATGGATCTTTATGTTATATAAATTGTATTTATTATTTTTCTTTCCAGGCTTCTTGATACTTCTCTTTATGCTTGTTACTTATATTATTATTTATCCTTATACTGTTTGATACTTTTTCTTGTAATGATTGTCTCTGCCAATTAATAAATGACACGTTAATTGGAAATAGAGACAAAAAATTCAATCAATTTGATTTTTCAGGGTTATATTGACTATATCCTGTACTTATTTTCAGATTAACACTTTTGGTTTCCAACCCTGAACTCTTTGTATGTAAAAAAATTCTGATATTAGAGCAGGTAAGTTTTTTTTATTTAGTTCAATTTTAATTTGATTATGTAGACATACCTTGGACTAATATGGAAGCTGTAATTGTTTATAAATAGCTTTCAAATTCTAATGTCTTTACTGAAAGTGTGATTTATATTTTGAGAAGCAATGAAATAGCTAGATAATGTAAGAGGGAGGTGGAGCCTGAAGGCTTCTGATCTATCAATTTACAAAAATACATAGTTATTTCATTAAATGTATATTTACAGATAAAAATTCAAGCCTACGATAAAATAACTAATGGTAGGTTTTCATATGTTTATGCTTTTTGTAAAAATTCAATTCCTTTTTAAATTTTCTACTTAGACAATGGAATAATTCATCCTTATCATAGATTGTTTTTATGAGTATTATTTAACAGCTAGAAGATAGAATATATGTAAATGCTGTGTGTTATCATCATATATAATTCATTGCACAGCTGAGCTTTAGTCACAATTCAAATTCACTAAGGAACAATGAAACTTCATCATTAATAAATCATCAAATTGTCTTCTAATGAGAACAGATTTTTATTTGTGCTTTCATATAAAATCTTCCAATATACAGCCTGTGATAATGATACTCTAATATGATAGTCTAAATGCCTTCACCATCAGTCAAAATTGCCTATTGCTGTACAACAAACCACCCCCAAACTCAGTGGCTTAAAACAATAGCTATTTGATTGCTCGTGATTCTGTGGATTGGCAATGCAGGCATGGGGCAGCTAATTTCTGCATTTGTGGACACTGGGTATGTCAGCTGGGGTTATCCAGTCCCAGGATGCCTCAAGCACATTGAGGCTTAGAGATGGCCTCTTCAGTTCTTTTTATGGAAGTGGTGTTGCCTTGTAATTAGTGTATTTTCTCCTAAACCTCTATTTAGAAGAGGTTCTCTCAGCAAAATCTGAAAAAACACCCATCAATAGTTTGGTTCAATCACATGTGTGGGGCCTTAGTGCCAGTGGCTGGAAAATCTGTGACAGCCGGGCCTCTCTCCACATACTTTCTTCCCATCACATCCCTTACCCTGAAGGAGTCTATCCTGAGCTTCTGCACAGGCAGCAATGCCCTGAGAAGGCAAGAACAGAAGCTAACAGTCCTCTTAATTCTCGGGTTTGGACGTCACACAACATGTCTTCAGACGTAGTCTGTTGTCACAGCAAGTCATAAAAACAACCTACATTGAATGGCTGGGAAAATAGACTCTGCCTTTTAAAGGAAAAGAATTTGTGGGCATATTGTATCTACCACACTGTCTCATTTTTAAACCAATATTTTATGTAAAATAATACCATGAGTTCCCCCTCCCTGCCCCCCCACACGAGTTTTTCAAAATCTCCATTCCCAAATGTAAATCCCTCCTCAATACGAATGCTTTTGAAAAGTTTTGGGAAGGAAAGAAAAATCTCAACATGTTTATGTAAATCCAAGGGGTAGTAGGGAAAGACACTTTTTTAAGTTAGAAGTCCCTGTTAGATTGAATTCTCAGTTCTATCTCTTATTAATCATGTGATTTCTCTCAGTCATTCTTTCCTTAACAAAATGGAGAGGTAAGACTTGCACCTGTATTACAGAAATATATGAATCCAACTAAGAAATGTAAATAATTTGTAAGGAAAAAATTTAAATGCAAAAAGTGTTTCACAAGCGTAGGGTGGTCATTTCATTCCTGTGATACTTTCAGTTTGGGCCATGCTTACTATAGGGAATTTGGGATCAAAACACACCATATGCAACTATTGTATGTCTCACTGCTACAGATGGCCTCTTTAGTTCTTTTTATGGAAGTGATGTTGCCTTGTAATTGGTGTCAGTTTTCTCCAAGACCTCTATTTAGGAGGTCCACTCAGCAAAACCTCAAACAAACCTGTCGATGGATTGGACCAGAATTCTAATAGAGTTTCTGGTTCTTTGTTGTAAAAGAGAAGATTTAGTGTGAAAACTTCTCCAAGTATGACCATATATTTTGATGACCCTCTGCATTTTACTCTATTGATGGATGTTTATGTAGTTTAACCTGGGACATTCTCCTTGTGTATTTCTTGTAGACTTTGCAGATTTTCAGTTACTTCTGTCTCCTTTCACATGGTTCTATGATTATACGCAAGAGGTTTTCACATATTTTATTTTATTCTTTCCTTGCAAATACTAGGATATATCATTAAAATTTCCATTTTATGGGTTAGATAACTAAAGTAAAGGCATTCAGTAAAAGTTCTCAATAGGATGATACTGACTTTTTTCATGCTTTAGCAATGAAAATATTTGCAATTGTATTTACAAATTGTTTAAAAATAAACATTTTTTAAAAAGTACAAAAGTACTATATGGGCTGGGCGCGGTGGCTCACGCCTGTAATCCTACCACTCTGGGAGGCCGATGCGGGCGGATTTCTTGAGCTCAGGAGTTCGAAACCAGTCTGAGCAAGAGCGAGACCCCGTCTCTACTAAAAATAGGAAGAAATTAATTGGACAACTAAAAATATATAGAAAAAATTAGCCGGGCATGGTGGCACATGCCTGTAGTCCCAGCTACTCGGGAGGCTGAGGCAGGAGGATCGCTTGAGCCCAGGAGTTTGAGGTTGCTGTGAGCTAGGCTGACGCCATGGCACTCTAGCCCGGGCAACATAGTGAGACTGTCTCAAAAAAAAAAAAAAAAGTACTATATGTACATTGTAGAAATTTATAAGATAAAAGGGGAACAAAAAATAAACAAAAAAGCAATGATCACACTACTAAGATAAAATTGCTGTTCAAATTATTGCATGTATGTATATCCAGTCTATTTAAATAAATGTGTGTATGAACCCTCACATACACAGAAGTATCTACATAATATAGCTTATACTGCGTATATGACCTTTTATATGTTTTAACACATCATAAGAATTCTTACATGCTATTAGAAATTTGTAATCAATATATTTTAAATTCTTTACAATATTTCATTCCATAGATAAAATGAAAGTCATTTAACTTAGGCATACTTAGCCATTAGGCTGTTTTCTATCATTTGACATAAAATTCCAGTATCAGTTTTTGTACATATATTATTATTCATATCTCCATTTATGTCATGATAGTCTTTTTATAACGGCTTCATCGACATAATCCACATCATATAGTTCATCCATTTAAAATGTACGATTTAATGGATTTTTTCTACAGAGTTGTGCAAACATTACCTTAATATAATTTTAGAACATTTGTGTTGCCTCCAAAAAATAATTCTAAACAAACCCCAAAAATAATATCTACCGTAACAATGTTATTTCAAGAATTAAAGAAAAAAAATAGTATCTATAAAACACCTAACACATAGCAGGTGCTTGATAAATGTTAGTTTCTCTTGCTGCTTTCCCAGCTGGCAAGCAGTGGGTGAGTAAGCAACATGAAGAAAGGAAGGGGGAAGTCTCTTTTCTTAGGAGGCATGACCCTCATCAGAGCCAAGGGCTATCATTTAAGAGCCATTAATGATGAGACTGAGAACAACCACTCAGCTGTTCACTTCTTTCTCAGGAATATATGAAATTTAAGTTCATTTAAAAATTAAATATATTCACTTATTCCTCCAGAGGTAGTAGATTCATTACTGAGTCTTTGTCTTCTACGTGAGGTGAGCAGAATTTAGTTTTAAAGCTGCTGAATTAATTACTTTTGTTACAGATAAGTGATTTCCTTAGTTCACTTCTATATCTGTCTTCAGCTTCCACAGTGACTTTGTGACGATCACATTGGTATGGGCAAGAATGCAAGAGCTTGCTAAAATTTCGGCTATTCAGTGATATTCCTACTGCTATGCAACCTGAGCATCTATACTTCAACATTTTGGAAGAATTGTCAGTGTCCGTTGCTAGAAAACCGATTACTTCTTTATTTATTATATCTGAACATAATGTAAATGGATCTGTTACTGGTAACTGCTGCTTTCTATTTTTGGCAGTGTGAGTTGGATGTTTAAAAACATGGTCACTTGATTGAGAAACAAAATTCTTTTTTTCAACAGTTGTTTCTTCATGTAGGCTTTGGTTGCAGGTTGAATTGGCTTTACACAAACTCTTACTTTGCTCACTCTCCCTATAACAAGTATTAACTGGGTTTGCACTCTTTAACAGAGTCTTCATTTGGTCATCACTTGCACATGCTTTAGACATGATTCCATGGGATTTATAACTCTGAATGTGTTTAGAATGGCTTTTATCCTTATCTTCTGCTTTGCTACCTCGACCAATACTATCTGCATGGAGACGTTTCAATGCATTCTGAATATTTACGTTCACAGATGAAATATCATCCTTATATTTTTCTCTTCGTATTTCTTCCTCCTTTCCTTCTCTTTCAAGCTGCCTATTCTGTGTGGAATTTCCTTTGCTTTCTTCCAGTGCTCTTCAAGATTCTCTTCTTTCACATTTATATCCCTTAATTGTTCTGTTTCATTTTCATCAAAAGGATATTCTCCTAGACTTAGAGATAATTTCTCTGTGATTTTTTTGCAGTTGTGAGGCACGAATGTGGCAGCTTTGTTTAGTTCCTCATTCTGAGATTCAGTTAAGCTTGGATCATGAGTGGAAGTCCATTGTTTTTGAAAAGGTCATACCGGTTTTCCTCACAATCCTCTGTGCAATGACCGACAGTGGGCTCCCGCGCCCGGGCTTGCCGAGTGGGCACCCACAGGATTCGGTTTCCCTCTTCCCGGCTGTCGTGATCTTAGGCCGCCGGGAGCCCGAGGCCTAGATTCATAGAGAAACGCGTGTCCGGAGGCCGCTGTGGGCAGCATCTGCTTGCCGCTTACAGGATTTTTAATCCTGCGGAAGGGGATTTCTCATTTAATTTTTTTTTTCTTTTGGGAATTTGGAGCTTCAAACCGGGACAGCTGAAAATGGCAAGCTCCCAGGGAGGGCCGTACTGTTTTGAGGGCCTCTTGTCTGAGGCGTTGCGGTCCGTGCGAGCTGCCGTGCCCCGCCCGGCCTCTGCGCCCGCGGACTCCGGCTCGTCTCGGCCGTGCTCTGTGCCACCTGCGAGCCTCCCAGCGGGCCCCCGTCCTGCGGCCGGCAGCTACCCCATGGCCTCGCTGGACGCGGGCGACCTGCGCTCGGACGTCACCCAGGCCGTGCTGCGCGAGAAGCTCAGCCCTGCGGGCCTGTGCTCTCCATCCGGTCCGCCCCGGTGTGATCACCGCCGCTCCCGGGTTTGGCCTACAGCGACTCCCAGCGGCCGGCGGACGCTGAGCGGGCCTCGCACGCCATCAACTTCGATGTGATTAAGGGAGAGCCAGTCCGTGTCATGTGGTCTCGGAGAGACCCCTCTTTGAGAAAATCTGGTGCGGGAAACGTCTTCATCAAGAACCAGGACAGATCTACAGATAACAAGGCACTTTATGATACTTTTTCTGCTTTTGGAAACATTCTGTCCTGTAAGGTGGTGTGTGATGAGAACGGCTCTAAGGTTACGCCTTCGTGCACTTCGAGACCCAAGAGGCTGCCGACAAGGCCATCGAGAAGACGAATGGCATGCTCCTCGAACCGCAAAGTGTTTGTGGGCAGATTCAAGTCTCGCAAAGAGCGGGAAGCTGAGCTTGGAGCCAAAGCCAAGAATTCGCCAATGTGTGTATCAAGAACTTTGGGGAAGAGGTGGATGATGAGAGTCTGAAAGAGCTTTTTAGCCAGTTTGGTAAGACACTAAGTGTCAAGGTGATGAGAGATCCCGGTGGGAAATCCAAAGTCTTTGGCTTTGTGAGTTACGAAAAGCACGAGGATGCCAATGAGGCCGTGGAAGAGATGAACGGAAAAGAAATCAGTGGTAAAGTCATATTTGTAGGCCGTGCTCAGAAGAAAGTGGAATGGCAGGCAGAGTTAAAACGGAAATTTGAGCAGCTGAAACAGGACAGAATTAGTCGATATCAGGGGGTGAATCTATACATTAAGAACTTGGATGACACTATTGATGATGAGAAATTAAGGAAAGAGTTTTCTCCTTTTGGATCAATCACCAGCGCTAAGGTAATGCCGGAGGATGGAAGAAGCAAAGGGTTTGGCTTCGTCTGCTTCTCATCTCCTGAAGAGGCAGCCAAAGCAGTCACTGAGATGAATGGACGCATCGTGGGCTCCAAGCCACTGTACGTTGCCCTGGCCCAGAGGAAGGAAGAGAGAAAGGCTCACCTGACCAACCAATATATGCAGCGGGTGGCTGGAATGAGAGCACTCCCTGCCAGTGCCATCTTAAATCAGTTCCAGCCTGCAGCTGATGGCTGCTTTGTGCCAGCAGTCCCACAGGCTCAAGGAAGACCTCCGTATTATACACCTAACCAGTTAGCACAGATGAGGCCGAGCCACGCAGGCAGCAAGGTGGGAGACCTCAAGGCTTCCAAGGAATGCCAACTGCTATACGCCCGTCTGGGCCTCGTCCAACTCTCCGCCATCTGGCTCCAACTGGTAATGCTCTGGCCTCTCCTGGTCTCCCTACTATTACTCAGAGAGTCGGGTCTGAGTGCCCAGACCGCTTGGCTATGGACTTTGGTGGGGCTGGTGCCTCCCAGCAAGGGCTGACTGACAGCTGCCAGTCTGGAGGCGTTCCCACAGCTGTGCAGAACTTAGCGCCACGTGCTGCTGTTGCTGCTGCCGCTGCTCCTCGGGCTGTTGCGCCATGCAAATACGCCTCCAGTGTCCGCAGCCCTCATCCCGCGATACAGCTTCTGCAGCCACCCTAGCCTGCAGTCCACGTGCAGGGGCAGGCGCCTCTGACTGCCTCCATGCTGGCCGCAGCACGCCCCCAAGAACAGAAGCAGATACTGGGAGAACGTCTGTTCCCGCTCATCCAAACAACGCATTCAAACCCGGCTGGAAAGATTACGGGAATGCTGCTGGAGATCGACAACTCTGAACTGCTGCACATGCTGGAGTTCCCTGAGTCTCTCCGCTCCAAGGTGGATGAAGCTGTGGCAGTTCTACAGGCTCATCATGCCAAGAAAGAAGCTGCCCAGAAAGTGGGTGCTGTTGCTGCTGCTACCTCTTAGACAAGGAAAAACCGATTCAAAGGCAAATAACCCCTCATGGAATTCAGCTCCAGGTTTGAAGACTTCCTAGCTTGTCCTATGGACCTCAACACCAGGAACCACAAATTGCAAATTTAACAGGTCATTTTATATCAAAAGGCCAATTATGAAGCGCCTAGAATTTTTCTATTATATAAATATATTCTCTGGGTTCTGCTATGGCCCAGACAGTGTTAATTTTTTTTTTTCTACTGTGGGTTTTGATTCCCCCCCTCCCCAGAAATTGGTTTATTTGATGTACCCAAGTCTTAAGTTTCTCAATAAAGAAAAATCCATTAAAAAAAAAAAAAAGTCCTCCCACCTCAGCCTCCCAAAGTGCTAGGATTACAGGCGTGAGCCCCCGTGCCCAGCTATTTATGGTATATTTTCATATATAGTGATTTGTATTTCCATTTATTAATTATTTTAATCTTTATTTTGGCATTTCTACCATTGGATTTTTGTTTAATATATTTTTTTAATTGAACTTTTCTTAATTTTATTTTTCATTTGTATAAATTTAAGGGCTACAGGTGTGATTTTATTACATGGATATTTTGCGCAGTGGTGAAGTGAGGGCTTGTAGTATATCCATCTCAAAAGCAATTTATATCATACCCACAAATAGTTTTCTCGACACCTAATCCCTCCCACCCTCCTACCATTCCAAGTCTCTTGATGTCTATCATTCCACACTCTATGTCCATGTGCACACATTATTTAGCTCCCAGTTATAAGTCAGAATGTGTGATATTTGATTTTCTGAGTTATTTCACTGAAGATAATGGCCTCCAGTTCTGTCCATATGTCTGCAAAAGACATAATTTCATTCTTTTTATGGCTGAATAGTATTCCATTGTGAATATATAACACGTTTTCTTTATACAGTAATCTGTTGGTGGGCACTTAGGTTGATTCCATCTTTACTCTTGTGAATAGTGCTGTGATAAAATACCAGTGCAGGTATCGTTGTTATATAATGATTTATTTTCCTTTAAGTAGATACTTGGCAGTGGGATTGCTGGATCGAGTGGTAGTTTTATTTTTAGTTCTTTGAGAAATCTCCATGTTTCACATAGAGGTTGTAATAATTTACATTCCTGTAAATAGTGTATAAGTCTTCCCTTTTCTCCACATCCACACTGACATATGTAATTTTTGACTTTTTAATTATAGCCATTCTGACTGGTGTAAGATGATATCTCATTGTGCTTTTAATTTGCATTTCTCTGACGATTAATGATGTTTAGCATTTATTTTCATTTGCTTGTTAGCCATTTGTATGTCTTCTTTTGTAAAATGTCTATTCCTGTCTTTGACCACTTTTTAATAGGATTATTTGCTTTTTTGTTGTTGTTGAGTTGTTTGAGTTCCTTGTAAATTGTGGATATTGGTACCTTATAGATCACATTATTTGTGAATATTTTCTCCCATTCTGCAGGTTTCTGTTGACTCAGTTGATTATTTATTCTACCGTATAGAAGTTTTTAGTTTAATTAAGTCCCATTTCTCTATTTTTGTTTTTGTTGCTTATGCTTTTAAGATTTTAGTCATGAATTCTTTGCCTAGACCAATGTATAGAAGAGTTTTCCCTAGGTTTTCTTCCTATATTTTTAAAGTTTCAAATTTTACATTTAAGTCTTTAATCCACCTTGAGTTGATTTTCCTATATGGTGAGAAAAGTCCAGTTTCGTTCTTCTGAATATAGGGATACAATTTTCCCAGCACTATTTTTTGCAAAGTGTGTACTTTCCCCAGTGTATGTTTTTGTTGCCTTTGTCAAAGATCAGTTGGCTGTAGATACATGGCTTTGTTTCTAGGTTCTCTGTTCTTTTTCATTGGTCTATGTGTTGTGATACCGGGACCATGCTGCTTTGACAACCATAGCCCTGTATTATAATTTGAAGTCAGGTAATGAGATGACTGCAGCTGCCGGGAGTTAGCTACTCTCCCAGAAAAACAGGTCCCAGGTAGGATCATAGCAAGAGATTTGGATATAACAGAGACAAAGTGTAGGTTAAAGTGATGGGGAAATTAGGGGTCCTCCAGCATTCCCATGAGCCAAGATTCACTGAGTGAAGTCCCACATCAGTATTTATTGGTACAGCAAGCAGTTGTCCTTGGTCATAGAATTATGTGTACATATTATTCGTTTAGGTTTAAAGGCCTCCCAAAGGTTTCAAGAGATCCCTTACCTAATTCTATCTACAAGAGTAAACGGTTACAAATTTTTTTCAAGATAAACATTTTAAGCCCTAAGTTAAGAATAAATCTAGCTGAGCATACAAGTTAAAGATAAAAATGTATAAAAAACAGGAACACTGAGCCTGCATACTTTTCTAATCTATTTCTCTGTATACTGAGACAAGTGGTCAGGAGTGAAACAGAAATAGCCTTGAGGTTTATGATAGTTCCAGCTGCAGGTTGTCTGCTGGGCTGACATCCCTTGATCAGTTTCTTAGCCTTGGGCCCCGTGCCAAGCTCTGCCTTGCACAAGCTCCAGGCTCTGGCTTGCAGTCACCTCTGATTGGTGGAATGCTCCCCTTGTTGCTAAGCAGCTTCTGGTCTGTGAACTAACACACCCACAGATTCCTTCAAGGCAAAGTCCTGTAAAACTCCTGAAACTTTCCACGTCTTAAGAGAAGCCCTATTTCCCAACATGCAAGTTTGTTCTTTTTGCTTAAGATTGCTTTGGCTATTTGGGCTCTTTTTTTATTAGGATTTTTTTTTCTAATTCTCTGAAAAATAGTGTTGGTATTTTGATAGGAATTGCATTCAATCTGTAGGTTGCTTTGGGCAGTATGGTCCTTTTAATGATATTAATTCTTGTGATCCATGAGCATGGGATTCCATTTGTTTGTGTTGTATATAATTTCTTTCACCAGTATTTTGTAATTTTCCTTGAGATCTTTCACCTCCCCAGTTAAATATATTTGAAGGTATTTTTTTTACAGTTATTTTAAAAGAATTGTCTTCTTGATTTGGTCCTCAACTTTATTGTTATTGGTGTGTAGAAATGCTAAAAATTTGTATGTTGATTTTGTATTCTGAAACTTTACTGAATTCACTTTAAAAACTCTAAAGGTTGTTTGGTAAAGTCTTTAGGGTTTTCTAGATATAAGATTATATTCTCAGTGAACAGAGATAATTTGACTTCTTCCTTTCCAATTTGGATGCCTTTCATTTTATTCTCTTGCCTGATTGCCCTGGCTAGGACTTCCAGAACTATGTTGAAGTGGGGAGGCAAAAGTCGCATTCTTGTCTTGTTCCAATTCAAAGAGGGGATGCTTTCAACTTCCCTGTTCTGTATGATGTTAGCTGTGAGTTTGTCACACATGGCATTCATTATTTTGAGGTATGTTCCTTCTATGCCTAATTTTTTGAGGGTTTTATATGAAGCAATGGTGATTTATCAAATGCTTTTTCTACATTTATTGAGATGATCCTATGGGTTTTGTTTTGTAGCATTTTGTTGATAATTTTTGGAAATCCAGGCACTTCACATGGTCTCCACTGACTACACAAGAGATATTGATCATTGCTGTCTGATGGGGATAAAAAGTCATGGCTCCCTGCTTAGCCTTTTCTGATATCACCCTGGTGAGGTGTGAAGAGTGTATTGACTGTCTTATACAGTTTGACAAAGTTATAGATATTATAAATATTATCTGATGATGATACCCATTTAGCACATCAAACTAAGCTTGTAGTTTTAAGTATTATAATGCTGCAATTGACAGAATAATAAATACGGTGCATCATGAGTCATATCAATGGGCATAGACAAAAACAGTCTCAGCAAAAGTCTGCCCTAAATCTAAAGAACCAAGAATGAGCAGCCTAACTAGATAGGACCCTTGTAGACAATAACCACTCTATTCCAGTGGTCAAACACCACAGAAAAAATGTGGCTCCACCTTTGTATGCCAAAAAAGGCCAAGTACAGAGCCTTGATTTTTTTGGATAGGAGAGGGGAAAGAGGTCAGATGGAGTGAGAGAGGGGTAAGACAGCCTAGCCTGTCAATACTCCTATCAAGCTCATCTCATTGAAAAGTATATTTATCACACCGAACACATTTACTTTACTTTTTCCACTTTGATTCAAGTTTTTGCCACTTTTTTCCTTTTTGTAATTATTTACTTCCATGGATGATGAGAAGTAAGGGATGTAACTATTATGTTTATCTTACCTAACATATCTACAGATGTTTATTCAAAGGATTATTTTTCAATGTAATAAAGAAAACTAAAATACAACATGCATTATTAATCAAATTTACCTTAATTCAAACTTGTACTTATTTCT
>NW_012146412.1:4740224-4742303 GCF_000956105.1 Propithecus coquereli
TAATCACTGATCAGGGAGAAACATATGAATATAGATTATAATTGAGAAAAATAACCTTTCCATTCATTTTTCACCTGCAGTTCACATATCTAAGCCTTTGCAGGAATATCTTAGTTTTACTGTTATGTGAATTCATGTGGATATATTAACCAGAACAATATGTCTCAAAAAATATTTTATGAAATTGTAATTCTTTAAGGCAGATGATCAGTGAAAATCAGTTTTTATAAAAAATTCAAATTTGAGAAACAGGATTCAACCAAATGCAGTAGTTCTTGCACTGCAGCAAATCTCAGACACTAATATGCTATGTTTTTAATTGATAAGGAGAAATGATTGGAACATTTTCTAAAATCATTTTATTATGAAATATAACATCTTATTGGACTAGTTTTCAGAAATAATAATTCAGGATTTCTGAATATGTTTTTCCTTTCAAAAATGGTTATATGCTGAATGGTCTTTTGGAGAGACATCTGTATTTCATCATACCCTTAATGCAACCATTTATATTTTTTGCCTAAAGTTTTATATTTAGAACTGTTTTAGTGGCTCCTCAATATAAAGTCACTAAAAATGCTAGAGTATAAATAGCAGAACAAAATTTAAATTTATCTGTTTTGTTTATCTCTATTTGTTATTACAACACTGCCTGACATAGAGTAAGTGCTCAAATATTAATTTTTGGTGAAGGAAATAGTAAGTTTTACTAATTGCATTTTGAGGAGGTGTAACTTCTAGAAAACATTTTCTTGGTCTTCTGATGCTATAGCTCCACCACATTTGCCTGAAAGCATGGAATCTGGGTATATTCTTTCTACCACTCTTAGCACCCAGTGTGACCAGAGATGGGGTGATCATTTTGAATACTTTTAGCTGTGGAAGAATTATTTTTGTCACAACTAGAAATAGTACATCCTCTACCCTCTCATAACGTTATTAGTAGCTGCTCTTACTAAATAACTCCATATGAAGTGTAAGCTGGCCCAATAGCACTTCACAGTACGAGCCATGGCCTAGAGAGACAGCACTAATGTAATGGTTGAAAATGGTAAAAAAGTCAGAAGAATAGAAGCCAGATAATATATATTATCCTCAGAGAGTTAATAAAACCACAGAGCAACTGCAGAATTCTCACACACACACACACAAAATTATATGTAACAAATGAATTCACACTTATCTGAATTTCACCTCTGGTTAATCTGTAGTTGTTGGGAGATATAACCATACTGGCTCTGTGTTTCTCTCTCTTCATTGTTCTCTCTCTTAATACTTGAACATCAGTATATATAAAATAATGTCAGTTACTTTATTGTTCTCACCCCATTTATGTATCTTTCATCAGATGCTTAAAAGAAGGAATCTCTCTATCTATCTATCTATCATCTATCTATCTAATGTTCATTAAAACCAAAACTGATGTTACTATTGGAACAAATACCAAACTTTCTATATCAATTAATTCCTGAATGCTTCCAAATATTAATTTCACTTAAATTCTTAGAGGTTATATACTTAAATCTTTGAAATCGCGGGGTACTCTCTCAGCTCCAAAACTAATAGGCAGTAGCATAAAATGGAAACATATTACGAATTCTACTACCAGTAACATCATGCGAAATATATTGTTTTAAAAATCATTTCATGTGATGAAGTAGAATCCAGCTATTGGAATTTGTACCAACACTAGAAAGACATAATTTTTGTTTTGGGTTGAGTATGGCTGATTTAATCTTTATTTTCAAAACCAATGGCCCAAGAAATTGGTAGCTAAGAAACATCATCTTTTGATGTTTCTTCAATTGATCTTATTTATACTTCATTAACTTTTCATTTGATAACAAGTATAAGGACAAGGAAAAATAACATCTATGGAATACATACTATGTGTCAGGCACTTGTCTAAACACCTTTAGTAAGTAGAATTCTTATTTTTCACATTTTATAGATAAGGAAATGAAGATTTGAAATATTTAAACAGTTGGCCTAAGATGTTTCAACAAGTTGGTGTCTTGAGCAAAGATTCAAGACCCAGTCAGCCTGGTGCCAAAGGTCTGTTCTCTGCAATTCTGCCCC
>NW_012146412.1:4743193-4744614 GCF_000956105.1 Propithecus coquereli
ATGATTTCTCAGAAAATGATGATTTCCGTTACTGAGGTATTCTTTGATAAAGGTATTTTTTGAAGAGTTAGTCAATATTACATATAGACTCCAATATATTTAGGTAATTCTTAATATGTTATCTGGGTCACTGCAGAGAATAAATCATTGATGATTTTTGATGATCATTATGAGTGTTCCATAAACCAAACGGACTTATTGGAGTTCAAAACTGAGATACAATAATAACTTATATTGGTAAGATGATGCCGATGGTATTTGGGCCTCACTTTTAGAAGAAATGTTTCTTTTGAAAAGTTAAATATATAAAGAGTCAGATATTTTTATTTTTCATATGTATACAAACACACATATATACGTACATATATATATGCATTTATATGTTTGTGTATGTGTATGTATATGGATATGTGTGTGTGTGTGTGTGTGTGTGTGTGTGTGTGTGTGTTTGTGTGTATAAAATAAAGTGGTATCTCTTCAAGTAGGACAACTCCTTTACCTGCTGGTCAATCTGCATGAGCAGTCAGAAGAAGTCCAAAGTGATCAGTTGGCAGCTGCAGATTCAGATTTGATGGGAATATCACTGTGTGCCCTGGTGAAAGACTTCTTTATCTAGAAGCAATATTAGATCCAGAAGGTACAAATTGGTGACAGAAGCACAAATTCCTTAAGTGGGTCACTTATTTCCAGTGGGGAGCAAAGACATTCTAACTTTTAGCCCAGATCCATGTAGCCTAATTATTGGTGACATTGCACCATGTAATTCTAGATGGTTAAACTATTAAATATATACCAAATCCTGAAAGCTTCTTAACCTTGTAAAATGTCATCTCCAACTGACTTCTTATCTGCTCTATCAAGAGGCTATTTCAATGCTTTATCAGCCTGCCATCTTTTGAGAGATGTAGTGGCTAAGTTTAGGCTGCTATAGCAGAATACCGTAGACTAGGTGGCTTAAACAGCAGAAATTTATTTCCCAGTTCTGGAGTCTGGGATGTCCAAGTTGAAGGTGAAGACTGATTTAGTTCCCAGGTGAGGGCTCTCTTCCTGGCTCGCACTCTTCTCACTGTGTCTTAACATGGGGGAAGAAGAGAGTTCATCTCTCTTGTGTTTCTTCTTTTTTTTTTTTTTTTTCACAAATCTGTGTACTTTATTTTCAAATACATTGTAACTAATACATGATTCTATGTTACCCCTTCATAATCAGAATTTCAATGGTTGCATCATAATCTATCACAATGAATACAACCATCTTTTAGTTGATGGATCTTCTTTTTTTTCTTTTTTATTTATTATTCCAGGGTTTTGTGAGGGTACAAACATTATAGTTACACTTTATGTCTTTGCCTCACCCAAATGCGGGTTAAAGTCATGCCCTTCCCTCCCTTTAGTGCTCCCCGTGTCCTTTACTTGTAGATTTG
>NW_012146412.1:4756284-4756833 GCF_000956105.1 Propithecus coquereli
ACTTCTCATTTTGGTTCTAGGCCTTGCTTGAAATTCTCTATGTGATTAAAGATTAACTTTGAGCCCTCATAAACTGCTGGGGAATGTAAAATGATACAACCACTCCGGAAAGCTAGATTCTTATAAAATTAAACACACAGCTACTTTATGACTCTGCAATTTTTCTTTTAGTTATTTAAGCAAGTGCTTGTAAACCTATGTCCTCTAAAAGACTTGCTACTCACGTGTTTATAGCACTTTTATTATAGTAACCCCAAACTAGAAACAGCTCGATTAGTCTACCTACAGGGAAACTGATAAACAGTGTATAGGACAAGAGTGGTATTATAATAGTTGATACTGATTTACTGGATAGGGGCACAAGGAACCATGAGGGTCGAAATGTTCTACATTTTCATTGGTGTGTCGGTTACTTAAGTTTATAATCTTTCAAAACTCTGAATCATAGCTTCAGATCTGTACATGCCACTGTATATAAATTTTATCTCAATAAAAATAAAATGAAACCCATATATGTCTGTGTGTCTGTGTGTCTGAGTGTGTGTGCAC
>NW_012146412.1:4756883-4759952 GCF_000956105.1 Propithecus coquereli
CTTCTGCATGTAGCTATCCAGTTTTCCCAGCACCATTTATTGAAAAGAGATTCTTTTCCCCAGTGTATGTTTTTGTTCTTGTGTCTCTTCTTTTGAGGGCACTAATGCCACCATGAGGGCTCTACCCTCATGACCTAATTAATGCCCAAAGGTCCATCTCCAAACATCACCTCCTTGAGGATTAGGGCTTCCATATATGAGTTTTTTGAGGGAGGGCACAAATATTTAGTACACAGCATGTGGTATATGGTAAGAGCAGTGGATCTGTGGTCTTACATAAGTTTCCATACTTTCTTAGCCTTGAAATTCATTCCTTTGTCCAAGGTGGTTACTTCAGATCCCATGTCAATAAATCACGCAGTCTAGGAGCCCTTGGATAATGATGCTGGTTGAAGTGCTATAGGCAAGAAAAACAAAATTACTCAGAATCCTGTTGTCATGGTTAGAAATAATTGCTGCCCTTTATAGAGTGCTCCACTCTGGTGTGATATAAACTATTTTTCACATGTGACTGGTTATTCTCTATGGTAGCATGAACTTTCAGATGCCCATCCCCCAAGATATTTCAACCTATAACCCCTATTACAGTGCGTATGATGAGATAGCATGTCTCTGATTATGTTACATCCATGGAAAAGGGAATTTTGCAGAGATAGTTAAATTACTATATCTTAACCTCCTGTATGTAGTTAACTTGCGTGGATGTCAGTTGACATTGAGTCAATCATAAAGGAGGTCTAATTGAATCATGTGAGCCCTTTAAAAGCAGAGCTATCTCCTGCACTTTGCAGAAGGGGAATGAGAGAGACTTGAAGCACGAGAAGGATTCAACTCATTCTACCTGGCTTTGAAGATGGAAGGGGCAATGTGCCTTGGAGTACCCCTGACTGAAAGCCAGCCAAATAATGTTACAGTACTAGGGCAACATGTAACTGAGTTCTGATAACAACATTCATGATTAGGTGTGGATTCTTCCCCACAAATCTCCAGATGAGAGCTAAGCCTGGTTGGTAGCTTGATTTTCACCTTGTGAGATCTTACAGGGAGAATCCAGCTAAGCCCAACAGTAATTCTCAGCTACAAAACTGTGAGTAAATAAATGCGTTTGGTTTTAAACTAGCAAATTTGTGGTAATTTTTTATGCTGAAATAAAATAATAATGCATTCTTCTTGAGGCATTGTACCACATTGAGAGCTCAGTGTTTTCCTAGTCTTCTGATTGTTTAGACATTTGGAAGCATCCATAGCTAGATCAGTCTTTGCAAAAGGAAGCGTGTGCTGTTGGACCCATGCAAAGCCTCAGCAATTACTCCTTTCAATCACGAGTGGTCAAGACCAGAACCTAGTTCGTATCGACTGAATTAGTCATCTTTTCCATCAGGTTGTTTGTTACTTCTTCTGCAGTTGTTTTATTGTGAGTATTAGCTGAAGGTTAAAGACAAAAATCTTCAGTTCTAGCTGTCAAAGGGTAGAAAATGTTAGTAGAAATTACTGATGGCTCACACATTTGGTTAGTGAAGTATTTAATTCATTTCCTTCCACAAGCTACGCAGCCAGCAAATAATAAGAGTAGAAAGGGCAATAAGGACACTAATTTACTTTAAAAGGCCAATATTTTACTACCTAAGCCACTCTGACTCCCCTGTTAGCATGTCAGTGACATAGGCTTGCAAAATTATGGTTTTCTGGTCTTTAGAAGGAGATTGGAGTTTCTTTACTGTCCTAGTCTACAGAAAACCCAGTTTAGCACAATTCATGACAGTCACAGGAAGACCGATGTGTAGATGCTCAGTGCTTATTCATGGTATGGCCGGTTGAGATGGAAGGTTCCAGCAGCTTGGAGTATTAGCAGAGATCTCTATCAGTGCTTCTGCAGGCTTTCTCTCAAATACAAACAACATGTTTACATTACTTTCTTTTTAGGGAAAAGTTTTATAAAAATGCTTTCTCAAAAATAACAGGTTCAAAAGAAGTTTTAAATAAATATGTTTATGAAATTTGTTAATGACAAGACTTTTATAGTTTGACAAAGTAGAGGTGAAAATACTATCAAAACAAGTTCAATTTGTGGGCAAGCGTAGCATCATTCTTTATAAATTCTTGTACAAATCATACACAGTACGATAGCAGATGCCCCCTGGTGAACACTAAGGCATTAATCTTTACATTTTGTGTCTTCCCCCATATTTCTATCAACATTCCTTTTACCTGGACCTAATTTTCTTCAATTGTATAATTTTGTTCCTTCAAAAACCTGGACAAAAGCCAACCCATTCACTGCTGCCTCGGGGCTCAGTTATATCCTTACTTCAGACTGCTTTTCTCTATCCATAAAACGACTGATGAGATCCGCTTCCTGAAGTTCTGTCCACTGGTCCATTTTCCCACATTTCTGTGTATCAGGGATACCTTTGAGTGGGTCTCTAGTGTACTGGAATTCTATCTTTGTCTTACTCCAACATACTCAGCCAACCCGTTGTTGAAATGGGCCAAGGACTTTTTGTTCCTCTTATTGCGTTCATAGGAACCATCCGCGAGGCCATAGTTAAGAGTTGAGGGAAAGGCACTGGCGCAATAGTGACGGTAAAATGGGAGCGGAGGACACCTGTTTAGGCAGGTTATTGTATCCTCCGGTCCTCCTGGTGGCCATTTCTGAAATACTATTTTCCATGATACGATCTACTGAGCCTGCCCTGCTCATCAACTTAGTGACTCTGCCCCAAAACTGAGCTTATGACAAGGGAAGATTTCAATGTTTATTCACTTCGTGACTATTGCTTTGTAACCCAAAGTTCTCAGAATTCCCATTCCCCCAGTATATAGTTAATCATAAGCACTTTTACATTAAAAAAAGGTGTGAATCCTGTAGAGAAGGAAAAATAATTTTTCCTTAGTTCTTATGAGTTCTTAGTGTGCAGGGACCCCTGTAACGGAAGACAAACTACCAAGGGAAAAATGGACAAGTTTATTAATGTGTGCAGTTCACATCACGTGAGTGAAAACTTAATGAAAAGTAACTTCGAGCAGTGGCTTATAACTCTGGCTTATACAGCATCTTCAGCAAAGAAC
>NW_012146412.1:4761807-4762854 GCF_000956105.1 Propithecus coquereli
AATGAGTAAATCACTGATATGATTAAAACAAAAATTTTCTAAAATATAAGCATGCTAATTTCACTCATTTTCTGTTGCACACTGCATTAGCTTTGTATTGCTGCTGCAACAAGATACCACAAACTTATTTGAAACAACACAAATTTTTTACTTTTAGGTTTGAAATCCAACATAGGCCTCACTGGGCTAAAATAAGCTGTGGGCAGGGCTGCACTCCTTTCTGGAGGTTCTGGGGACAAAATCTGTTCCTTGGCACGTTTAGCTTCTAGAGGCCACCTTTGTTCCTCGGCTCGTGGTCTTCCTCCATCTTCAAAGCCAGGAAGAACAGGCTGAATTGTCACATTGAAACATTATCACACCGAATCCTCCAACTCCCTCTCTCATTTTTAAAGATCCTTGTGATCACATTGGGTTCTTCTGGAAAGCCCAGGATACTCTTCTTATTTTAAGGTCTGCTAATTAGCAACCTGAATTCCATCTGCAACATTAATTCCTCTTTGGGGGAGAGGAGAATCATTATTTTGTCTATTGCAGACACACACATGATCATATATAAAATGGTAAATATTTACTCCACAATTACTTTTATTGCTAAGTTTATTTTACAGCCTAATAAAAGTTCAATGTCAACTTTTTATCTTAGCTCTTTTTTTGTTCCAATACGTAGTTTACTTTTAAGTAGATAGTTTTATTCTGCATATGTATATACACATGTGCATTCATGCCTACATACACACATATCTACTGATATATTTGTAAATTAAAATTTTATTATACTGTACATAATGTTTTATAGCATTGTTTTATTATTTTAAATTGATGAAAATGTTATGTATTCCTAGAGTCTGAATTCAGTAGTGGACTTATTTGGGCTACAGAAATTGTTGTTCTGGAATCCTAGACAAAAAATGTTAGATGAAGAATGAATAATTTTGTAATGAAATCTGAATTTTCCTTAACTGACATGACTCATACATAGTGTGCACTGTTCTGTCAATCGAAGTATCACAATAATTCAACATACAAGCTTTGCTTTATATACTAAGT
>NW_012146412.1:4765385-4767211 GCF_000956105.1 Propithecus coquereli
TATATGCATTGTGAAGTGAAAAAAGCAAGCTAATTAACATATCCATCACTTCACATATTTATTTACATACTTTTTTTGTGGTGAGAACATTTCAGATCTACTCTCCTGCAATTTTCAAGTTTACAGTATATTATTATTAACCATAGTTACCATGTCACACAATAGATCTCCATAATTTATTCATCATACCTAAGTGAAACTTTGCACCCTTTTATCAACATCTCCTCATTCTTTCTCCTCTTCATCCCCCAGGCCCCACCCCTGCCCATGGTAACCACTTCTTCTATGAGTTTATATAAGTGGGACCATGCAGAATTTGTCTTTCTATGCCTGGTTTATTTCACTGAACAGAATGTCCTCCAGGTTTATCCACGTTCTTGCAAATGGCAGGATTTCATTTTTTTAAAGGCGGACTAGTATTTGTGTGTGTGTGTGTGTGTGTGTGTGTGTGTGTTTTCTTTACTCATTCATCTGTTGGTGGACAATAAAGTTGATTTCATATTTTAGCTACAGTGAAAAATGTTGCAATGAATGTGGGAATGCAGATATCTGGCAATATTCTGATTCATTTCCTTTGGATAGATACCCAGAATATGGGATTACTGGATCATATAGTAGTTCTATTTTTAATTTTTTTGAAGACCCACCATACTATTTTTCATAGTGGCTGTACTAATTTTCATTTCCACAAATGGTATACAATGGTTCCCTTTTCTCCACATCCTCACCATCACTTGTTATGCTTCCTCTTTTTAATAATAGTTATTCCAGCAGGTATAAGATGATATCTCATTGTGGTTTTGATTTACATTCCCCTGATGATTAGTGATGTTGAGCATTTTTTCATAAACCTATTAGTGATTGGTATGTCTTCTTTTGAGAAATGTTTATTCAGATCCTTTACCCATATTTTAATTGGGTTTTTGCTTTCTTGCTATTGAGTTGTTTGAGTTCCTTGCATATTTTGGATGTTAACCCCTTATTAGATGTATGATTTGCAAATATATTCTCCCATTTCATAGGTTGTTTATTTATTCTGTTCATTTTTCCTTTGTTGCTATGCAGAAACTTTTTAGTGGATGCAATGCTATTTGTCTATTTTTTGCTTTTGTAGCCTATGCTTTTGGGGTCATATCCAAAAAATCATTGCCCTAACAAATGTAATGAAGTTTTCCCCCATATTTTCTTCTAGCAATTGTACAGTTTCAGGTCTTACATTTAAGTCTTTAATACATTTAGAGTTCATTTTTATGTATGGCGTGACAAAAGGGTCCGATTTCAATATTCTGCACATGGATATCCAGTTTCTCCAATAACATTTATTGAGAAGACTGTCCCTTCCTCATTGGGTGTTCTTGGCATCTTTCTTGAAAATCTGTTGACTCTAAATTCATGGATTTATTTTGGCTCTTCTGTTCCATTGTACTATATGCCTCTTTTTATGCCAGTATCATGCCAATTTTTTTACTATAGCTTTGTAGTAGACTTTGAAATCAAGTCATAGGATGCCTCTAACTTTGTACTTTTTGTTCAATATTGCTTCGGCTGTTTGGGATCTTTCATAGTTCCATACAAATTTTAACTTTGTTTTTATTTATTTTTGTGAAAAATGCCATTGGAAATTTTATAAGTACATAGACTCTGTAGATTGCTGGACATTTTAACAATATTAATTCTTCCGATCCATGACAATGGGATGTCTTTCCATTTACCTGAGTTTTCTTCAATTTCTTTCAACAATATTTTATAGTTTTCAGTGTATGGATCTTTTATCTCTTTGGTTAAATTTATTTCTAAGTATATATATATATATATTTATATATATA
>NW_012146412.1:4768132-4770065 GCF_000956105.1 Propithecus coquereli
GCCCTTCCCGTGGTACAGATGATTAGGTTAGGTGTGTTGCCCTTGGTTCCCCCCCCACCGAAGTCCGTGTTTTTGAGACCTCTGAATAAAAAAAAAAAACCCACTAATCCCACAACAAAATGATTCCTTTCTTGAAAAATGTTCACATAGTATAGTACCTATCACTTATTATATAGAATTTTACTTTTGCGTGTGTGTTCTATGATAGTTTGTAGCCTTTCTGAGGTCAGGAGAAGAATAAGAACCATAGGGTTCTTATTATTTTGGCTACAATTCTTCTTAGGACATGTTTTATATAGTAAGTTATCGATAAATATTTGTTATGTAAATTTCTGAAATATGAATGAAATTGCTGAAAAGAGAGATACTAGAGAGAATCCACTCTTAGGAAATTCTAAGAAAATGACAGGAACACTAAATTAATGAATTCTCTACATTCTTAGGAAAATTCACTATAATTTTTGTAGTGAATATTTGCATGAAAATTTGGAGACCTTTATAATAAAACCTTAACTAAAAATAGCTAACTATAATTATTAAATTCTTAATTATTTGCTGTATAACACTGACAATACTTTTTTATGTGTTATGGATAAGTGAAAATGTTTTCAACTAAACGTAACGACAGGGACTATTTTACTCAGCTGAAAATTCCCATAAGGATATATTAAGGAGGGATTATCATGGAGTACATGATGGTTCCCAGGGTTCTGTTGAGGGTGCTGAATTATAATCAATTTTTTACTGGAAACTGCCAGGAAAATGCAGGTGTCCGAGTACCTCCCTTACTCCCCACTCCTACTTTTCTCCCACATTTAGACCCTCATCTTGAATCATCCATTTGCTTAGCTAAGCTAGTCATTACTTTTTTATGATAAAACTAACCTGGTCAATCTAATGACAGATTACATTTTATTTACGGGACATGCATTTTCTTCCATATATAAGGGAGTAAGCTCTTAGACTAAAAAAAATGAACAAGTCATTCTGTATCCTCTTCTCACTTCTCTTACCAACATCCTTATGATCCTTTCCTCATTAAATGAAAAGTTTCCATTTCTGAAGCCTTACTTGACTATAAGAAAAATTAATTAATTAATTAAGAGACTATAAGAGATGGGTCACTTGGTTTAAAGATAATTGTCCAAAGACCAGCATTTCATAGGCAAAATATAATTTAACAATGGAAATAAGTGAATGAGATAGAAGGCAACATAAACCTATACCTGATTTAAAAAATCAATTAAAGGAATGAATATAGTATTGTTTATTTTAAATAAAAGTGAAAGTATATTTTCAACTAATACAGATGATGCTGCTCTATTTACTGAACAGAATAAGATTTACATCAGTGACTTACACATATCATTATATTAAACTGAATCAATGTGAAATTGCAGCATCTGAGTTAACCAGCATCCTTCTCAAACCATGATTTTATAGCAAAATATTTGTATTATTTTAACTATTTTTATTTTCTTAACAGAAATGAAAGGAACAAACTATTGGGGGCTTGTTCAAGCATAGCTAGTACAAGAAATGGCTCCAAAGCAGGTTGTATGTCTAAAAAAATTATGTTCACTTTGTAAGCTTTTGTCTACTCATTAAATTACAAGTATATTCAATAATAAAATTTCTCCTAGGGAAAGTATCAGATGGGTATAAATTCCTTCTTATAAGAATTAATAAGTAATATCAGAATATTTCTTGATATGTTGGCAGATAAAGGAAAGAATTGGGGTTACAAAAGAAAAGGGCTAAGAAAAAGTAGACAGAAAATACTAATTTCTGACATAACATAGAGCAATACAGCCATGGTGACTCTGTCATTAGAATTAAAAAATTAATCTATTGTAAAATCAGTCTATCTTTTTCTTGACTTATATTTGTATTTATACATTATTTACTTCTATTAATTTATTCAAAATAACAT
>NW_012146412.1:4770115-4771285 GCF_000956105.1 Propithecus coquereli
AGAACTTATAAAGTACAAGTGACAATAAAGTTTGTAGATGAGGAGGAATAGAGTTTAACTTAATTCCGAAATAGACAGCCTCTATATTTTCCCCTTAGTACCTTAAGTTCTTGATAATGACATTTAAATAGGGTATAATTCTTAGCTTTTTCTTTAAGTAAGGAGGCAATGTGTATGCAAAATACATAAACTACAACGTGCAGTTTTGCCCAAACCAGTACATTTTAGTATCATCAGTATAAATATTTTCTATAGGCAACTTAAATCAACTGTCTATTATCCATGAGTCATGAATAATTTCAGTTCACAGACTTTCCATGATTTTAACTCTATTAAAAGTGCTGAACAACACATCCAATGAAACTTTTACTAGAGAGGCTAAACATGGGTTTGGTTAGATACTAAATATTTTTTTAAAATCACATGAATAAAAATGAATTATTACTGGCCATCTTACAAAGCACAGCATCTAAATCATATGCATGGCATTAATTGACTTTCTTAATGCTTGATGTTTCTCCCAAACTTTCTATTATGTTTATTATTTACTTCACTAAATGTACGGTGGATTCTGAGGACTTGAGTCTTTGTATTAAATTGTCTATATGTATCCCCTTTTTTGAAAATTCTCAGATACTGGTAACTGACTTAGTGATACGATGTCCTTGTTTATCTGTGTATCTACAAGAAAAAGTGGATTATTGAAGAGTGATCTACCCTTGATATTCTTTGATTTTGTGGACTTCCCTTTTAAGGTGATTAGCAATTATTCTTCATTGATTAATTTGCCCTGGATTGTTCATGTTTATCTCCAAGCCAGGTTCTTCCCAGAATCCATGTTGCTTGATATTCTCTAACACTGGTACACAAGCCTTCAGAAAGGGAAACATACTTCTCATTTTGGTTCTAGGCCTTGCTTGAAATTTTCAGACCCTATGTCTGACTGCTCCAGAAGAAATAGTTAATATTTTTTTAAGAAACTGGGAGAGGATAGCCACTGGGATGTGTTAAACCTGCTATCTTTCCGAAATTATTGGCTAGCAAAATATATATAGAATAATGAGTGTTGCCACTTATTCCAATTCTAGGTACTTAAGCCATAAAGAGGACTCAATGACCTATTTAAAATATACTTTTTTTACTTTATTTTTCTCTAGAATCAATAACATA
>NW_012146412.1:4783713-4803920 GCF_000956105.1 Propithecus coquereli
ATATTTTTAAGAAATATACTTCATTCAATCATCTCATGCACTATAAAATTTTATCTAATGACTATCAAACTGTTGTCATGTTTTACATAGAGCACTGAGTGCCCTCTCTAAGGAGTCAAATGAGTTCCTCTGGAATACTGAAAAAATATTGCTTTCTAATATGAAATTGATTATTTTTTTTTTGTAAATGTGAAAAGGTCATTAAAACCATAGTATCATCATTTGAGGTTGATATAGAAAGGAGATGCAAGTACATTTTTCTTGAAAAGTTTATGAAACGAGTCATGACAAATATGTTTACAAAGAGGTACTGGAAACATTTGTTTATCAAATAACACAGTTGGGGAATGCGTAATTTTATTGTCATCCATGGCACAATGAAATGACTATCTCATGTGTCTTATAACAGATATCTTAATATAGAGGCAGAAGAAATTACTTATGCCCGTATTGTCAAGCAATCCTTGGCACTGGTAGTAAAATGTCCAATTAATTATCTTTATTCACCAAAGACATTTTGTGCTATATGACATTGCATTTCTTATTCAGGTAACTTTTGAGCCATGATGCAGTCTCTTTCTCTCTCTTACTCTTTTTCCCTCTTGCTCTCTGTGGATGCTGACTCTGCTTTGATTATATAATCAGATCTTAGACCGTAGGTAATTTGCTGGAGTTTTATGATCAGGTGGACGGATGAGCCTTAATTGTATTACATGATTCTTACACAGAAAAGTAATTTCCCCCCAACAAAGTGATGATGATGGAATGAGTACTGTGTTGGGCAAAGCAACTGGTGTCCACTTATTTTATCCCTTGACTACCCAGTACATATTCAACCATCAGTGTGAATGATTGACATGGTGCTATGATTGGTCATCAGTGGGTTACATGTCCACTTACTGGCAATGAAAGAAGAACTATATTGAAATGCCCCCCAAATTACCTATGATTTTAGTAGGAAATAATCAGTTTTTCCTGAGTAGAGAAAAGCAGTGTAAGGCAAAAGAGCAGATAGGAACAGTAGATGCCTGTTGCAATATTTAATAGAGATCATTGATATGTACCTGTGAATAGTTAACATCTTATAGTTGTTAAAAAATTATCCCTATGATAGTTTTATAAATCTTGAAATCAAATGCAATAAAATAAATATTCTATCTGACATTATATATCAATTGAAATCATGGGAATAATGTCATTGATGGATTCCTAAAAGACAGACCACCTTGTAAAATGTGGCTTTTGAGAAAATTTTTTTATTAAGTATTCTAACATAATAAGAATTTCGTATAAATATATGTTTAGAAAAGACTCCATATTCTACTTTCTCCCTTCTTTATTGATTAACAAAAGCATTTATATGGTTCTGCTAAGTAACACACAAAAACAATCAATTTAATTTAAATCCAGAATTTCCTAGTCATATTTGACCAAAGAATTCATTTCCCAGTATTAAAAATCTTGTGTAGACCTTGATTTTATGCCAGTGAAACTGATTTTGGATTTATGATCTCCAGAATTGCAAAAGAATATACTTGTGTTGTTGTAAGCCAAGAAAAAATGTTGTATAGAAATATTCTTTGGCATACAGTTTGGGAAAGACTGTTTCAAGGAACTTTTTTGCTTTACTATATTATAGAACACTTGAATCATCTGTTTTTCTTAATAGTAAAATTAGAATTTTGAAAGTGAAAGCATTGTTCAGTAGTGCCAGCTAAATTTGGCAGCAAGGAGTATATTTTCATCATGACTTTTGAAGCTTAACAGCTAAAATTTCTCTTGGTAAAATCTTATCATAATCTCTTAATGCTTTAAAAACATCTATGAAGTCCAACAAATAGCAGCAAAGTTTCTAAAATGAATGGTTTTATGTGTGGAATTTCATTGGGTCTGCAAATTTTTACCATATTTTCTGGCTCTAAATATTAATACTTACTAGACACTGAATGCATACATATGCATATATATGTAAAACCTGAGATTGTAAAGTTAGTTTTCTTTCTTCAATCTATCAGTAATATCAACTACTAAAACTGTTGCTTTAATACCATATCAATTTGATGCCTAAAGGGCATCAAAGGGAGGATATTGAATGGGAGTACAAATTAGGCACATTGACAAAATAAATTTTAACTGTGGAGTCATGTTTAGGTATTTTGCTCATGTAATTTTTGGTCTTTAGCACCTGAGGTCTATTTTACCTTGGTGGCAGGCTATGAACAAGGGTTGAAGGTATAGGTGGGATGGATGGGTTTTAATAGTTATTTCTTTGTCTCAGTGAAGAAACTACATTATTCCAGTGAGTGTTTCAGCAAACTCAGTCTTTGGATCATTATAAATCTGTATCAAAATTATTCACTTATTTCCCTGAAAAAGAAATGAGAAAGTTTTGGCTCAGTAATTACCATAGCACATGGTATACATATAATAACATTAAAAATATGTGTTCTTGAAAATAAGGTACAGGTAATTTTTCTCCACATCTCTCCTCATTATTCTTTTCTAAAATGTTCTTTAGATAAAACATTGGTTATCTGAGATCACCAACAAAATAGTGTTCCACATTTATTAAGAGTGATGGCTCTTGTGTTAATGTCCAGATTTGAGAGTGCTGATTCAACTTTGTCACTCAGGAAAATTTACTTCATCTCTGTTTACATATTAATAAAATATAATAGAGCATATTTTATTTTATTGTTTTAAGTAAATGGGATACTATACATGAAGATTTTAGGGCAGCACATTCAAAAAAGAAGTGCCCTATAAATGGCTGCTGTTTTTGTTACTGTCAAAAGTTACCTTTCCCTTTAGCTTCCTCTTTTCCATTTAAATTCTAAACAAAGCTAAATTTTCTTTTTTTGGGAAGGAAAGAGAGGTTTATTAATTTGCTGGAAAATGTGGAGGTTGGCAGACTCCTATATTAAAGTAGCAATGTCCTTCCTCTGAGCAGAAATACAGAGCTTTTAAAGAGGAGGTTTTCAGCTTTAGGCTATTGTTGTTCAATTTTAGTTGATGGCTCTTATTCATCCCATCTTTGGCTAAGTCAATCTCCTGACCTCCTCTGAGACCGCCCTTGAGACATCTGTGGTACAAAGAACAAAAGACAATCCTCTACCCTTCTCAACCACTGGCCTGAGGCAGGGATGTAGGATTTAATTCCCAAAAGGAGTAAGGAAGGTTTTAGAGAGACAGAAAACATTTTTACCCTTTTTCATGACATTCCCTATTACATATCCCCACTGTCAATGTTACCCTTCCATGTATATGTGAGGAGGGGCAATGTAGTCATCGAGCTACTTCCTGCTGAATTGGGGCAATGTTTTAGGTGGAAGATTTGTACATTTCTTCTTTCTCTTAAACTGATGTTTTAGATAGCCTAAAGACTGGCCCATCCACTGGGGTTTTGGGTCCTCTTCTTCCCTGGGAACCTCTTTACTCTGGTATGGGGGACCAAAGGTTTTACTTCTGACAATTTTAATGAGATTTGAGTTGTTAAAAGCACTTCATAGGATCCCTTCTATAATATTTCTGTTAGTTGTTCAGGTCCTTGTTCTTTCCAGGCTTTAAGCATCACTCAGTCTCCTGATTTAAAGGGGCGAAGGGGTACTTCCAGTTGAAGCAAGGATCTAAAAGACACAAATTCATGTATAGTGGTTAGTATCTGACTTATTTGTTTAATATAATGTTTCATTCTGGTTTTTTTCACTTATTATTATGTTATTTCCTACCTATCTTGGGGTGCTAGCAAGGGTCTCCCATAAACTATTTCATAAGGGCTCAACTTAAACCTGCTTTTAGGGAATACCCTTATCTGGAGGATAGTGAGTGGCAACACCTTATCCCACTTTAGATGGGTTTCCTGCATCAGTTCCAGGAGGCATGTAATTTTCATTTTAGGCATAGGGCTTTGTTTACTTGCTGGGATACCTCCATTACCAAGGAGGGTCCATTATTACTCTATATGGAGGAAAGAAGTCTATGAATACCTTGACAACCTGTGGGATCATTGAGTTTACTGTGTCCAGCTCCTAGGAGAAATGATTCACCAAGTTCCTACTGGGGAGTCTGCTCAAAAAAGCTAATGGGAGATAGTAGGACATTATTCAGAAGATCCAGGTGCAAACAGTGGGAAACAACACTACCATGGTGATACCTTGAAAAATGCCCAAAGCTCTATGGAGTGTGCCCCTGGGTTCTGTGGACAATGGGGCTGTCAGTCCAGAGACTGAGTCAATAATTAGAAACCAGGGCAGCAACCTGTCCGAGCCTTGTCTGTCTTCATCAGCTTCCAGGTCTCTTCCTTCTTAGCCCTGGCCTTCTGCAACTCACCTGTATTGCTGCGGTGCCTGCTGACATCCTTGCTGTAGGACAAGGAGCTGCTGAGCTATCTCTGCAGCTGTATGCCCACGGTGTCCATCACCAGCATGTCATTCTCCATCTGCTTGGTGTCTTAATCTGGACTGATGATGCTTGTCATCCTGTCATCCTCAAAGGTCTATTCCTGCTCTGCATTGGTGTATATGCACAGGAACTCAGCTTGGAACCTCAGAGGTTTGGATAGGACAAGCCTCCACTCAGCCTGAAAAGATAGCTACCAATACAAGTCTAGGTATCTGAGTGAAATTACCTATCATCATCAGGGTGGATCCCTACATGTAAGGCTCCCTGTGCAGCAGGTGGCCTTTCTGTCCTTGGATCTCCCCAAGTACATAAATAGCTTGTTGTAAATTGGGTCCTCTCAAAGGAGGCCGATCAAGGCGTCACGCTCCCAATGTGTGCATTCATGCTGGTCCCCTGCAAGAGGCTGAAAAAAGGCCTTGGGCGGAAGAATGACTCCACAAGAATTCTGTCTCCATTTAGCTATGTCGTCCAAAATGTCAGAGCCCCAGTCTCTAGTTATAAAGGGGATCTAAATCTAGCCAGGCTATCGAGGCACCAAGGAAGAGATCACCTCCAGTGACCTCCTTAGCAGCTTGCCAGTGGCTTGATTTCTTATTGCCATGGTGGCCACCCACTCAGGCTCATCCATGGACTGTTTTAGGGTCATTATTTCAATGACATTCTCTGGATAACCGAAGAGTTCTGGTTAAAGCAATCAGCTCAGCTCTTTGGACTAAGGTCCAAGGTGGCAGTGCCACTGTTGTGATCATCACATATCCAGCCCCTCATTGTCCATAAAGCTACTCCTGTTGGTGAAAAGATCCCCGTCTAGCTCTGGCATCAGCTGATCTAACAGATTTATCCTGCTAGAATACACAGCCCCTAGAGCTTCTAAACAGTCATGCTGCAAAGGCTCATTCTCTTTGGCTGATAACAGGGTGGCAGGATTGAGAATAGACAATTCACAAGTAGCTGTTACTGCCCAGAGGCAAGGAAGCCATCCTCTCACAATATTGTCTAGTTTTTTTGACAAGAATGTCATTGGCCATGGGATGTCTCCTAGTATCTATACTAAGACTGTAAAACACATTTCTTGTTTTGCATATTATTTAAATTCTTCCTATGACTCAGGCAGCCCCAAAGCAGGGGCAGTCGGAAGACTCTGTTTCAGTTTTTCAAAGGCATTTTGACAGTCTATGATCCAGGTCAGGGGCTCCACATCTATGGAGTGCCTCCCTGCCCAGTTGCAAGCATGGCTGGGGGTGGGGGCAGTCAGGCGGATGGGTGCTCCCTCCCCACCGGTATATCCGGTGTGGTGGCAGGCTACACATGCCAATTCCCCACTCCCACTGGGAGAATAGATTGTTTTACTAAAACAAAGTATCACAACTATTTCACCCACCACCAGTAGAGGTCCCTCTTGTACCATTAACTTTATCCTAGGCTTTTCAGATTGTATATTTGGGATCTCTTCCCACTTACCTGACCTTCGACAAAATAATTCCAGTAGTAAGACAGTGTAATAATTCAAGGTTTCATTTAACAGCCACTTCTCCTTACAATCCAGCATGTACATTGGATTACAATAACACCATTCTCTTTACACATAGCTTTGTAGCTATAAATTTACCATTCAGCCAAAATTTTTCCCAAGGGACTTTGAGATGGAGCTTCATTATGTTGCAACAAAGCTCACAAATAACAAACAGACAATACAGGGGATCCTCAACACAAAGGTGCCAGGGCCTAGCAAATGGAAATTTAAAGGGGAGAAATGCCACCCCAAGTGGCACCTCAAACAGTGCCTCAAATGCCCTGCCACATGGCTAGAAGGTTCAAAACCTTCCCCAAAGGGTGGCCTAGTCTGGAAACAGCAAATGAGCTTTAAATTCAAACCAAGTTCCCTAGGTCCATTCGACCTCGTGAGTTCCACCCCAAACAGTGACTCCAAACAAATAACCAACAGGAAGTTCTGAAAACCCACTAAATGGGTGGAATCAGGGTCTTGGCAGGCATACCAGGGAACTTATTCACACAAATGGCTGACGCTGTTGCGACATTTCCCAAACCCGTTTCCTTTTCAACTCAGTCCAGGTTGTGGGGAGCTGCATCTATAGCAAAGACTCATGGCTTTTCCCAAGGCTACTCTCTGCTTTTTCCAACAGTTGCAGGGTGCCATTCCACTGGGGCACTGATGGACCCACACAGGGACGCCAAACTCTATGACCAAAACTTTGGCACTTGTCCCCAAGACCACAACAGAAGAATGAGGACAAGTGGTTTGAGGAGAAGGAAAAAGAAGTTTATTAATTTGCTGGCAAATGAGGAGGTTGGTAGACTCCTGTTTTAAAGGACCAAGGTCCTAAAAGCTAAACTTTTAAATATCTTCCAAACTTGGCTGTGCATCAGAATCATCTTAAGGCCTTGAGTTAGTGTTTTTTTTTTTTTTTAAAAAAGCAAAAACAAAACAAAAGACAGATCCCTAGATTTAACTACATTCCTCCTGAAGCCAAATATTGAAGTGATGTTCCTTGTAACCTGAATTTATATCAGAATTTCCTGATAAATCTTATGTAAGAATTTGAAATCATGATTGCATTTCATATATGTCTTATTGCCAAGTTATTCTCTTATTTCTTTTTCCAGACAAATATCTCAAGTCCACTTCCTAATTATCATATCCCCAGCAAGTAGATTTTCTTTTATAGATTTCTTTGTTCTTTTGCCTTTGTTTTCCAAAAATCCCATAGAGACTATATTAATAGTTTTTATAATAAAACATTAAACAAATTTGTTATACATAGTACTTGAACTAATATATTTACCTGTTTCCATTTAATAGATGTTCCTTTTAAGCAATATGCACATATAATTTTTTCCATTTGCTAGGTTGACTCGTTGTCTTCTGCTTCAAATTCTTATAACTTGCTGTGAAGGCTTTCTATTCAGAGGTCTTCTTAACATTATTTTTAATTATTCTTAAATATAGATTTTGTTCTCCTAATAAGCAAATCTTTGTCTTCTTCAGAACATGAATTATTTTAAGCATTCTTCCAAACTGTAAATTTCTTCTTCTTTTTAATTAATTCAGCACATGATTTATTTAAAAATATGACCCAAGATGATTTTATTTAGATACATGACCCATAGCACTAAAGTTTGATGGAAGTTGAAATGATTTAGAGTGCTCTGCTTAAGCATGATAGAGAACATAACTTTAATATGTTGGTGGTATCATTGTCAAAAGAAGAGTTGGGGTTTCATACACTATTGGATACTAATTCTAGGTTAATTTCTACTTTATAATTATTTAATAGACATCCAAAGAACAATGGAAATATCAGTATTATTGCTTGAGGCTAGCCAAGTAAACATGAAGATAGAACTTTTAAAATGAGATAAAAAGAGAAGTTTCTGAGAAAAGGAATCACATGTGAAAATATACTGAAGAACATACATGTTTCAGAAATTGCAATTTTTTCTGAAATGTGAAATATTGATACTTTGCAGAAAAGTGGCAAGCAAGAAGGAAAAGAAGAGATTGGGATGGGTCCCAAGTTATTCTTGTATGCCTGATTAAATAATTCTAATGCAAGAAAGAACAGAATATTAGGCACAAGCTAAAGAGATTTTACTGAAGTAGCTCTGGGGATAAATCATCTGCTACAAGGGGAGCAGGACCTGGTGCAGTGAGCCCTGGAGCTCTTAATTTACTATTAAGTAAACCTGAACATTAGTGTGATAACTGAAACTGAAGACCAAGGATTTGTAGCAGCACTCACCTACACAATAATAATTTTTCTCTAAGAGTGCAAACTATCTTGATGGGGTAGGATAAATAACGGCCCCCAAAGGCACTCAGGTCCTAATCCCTGGAACCTGTGAATGCTACTTCATGTAGCAAAAGAGATTTTTCAGACATGATTAAGTTAAGAATTTTTTAGATGGTGGGAATATCCCAGATTATCTGCATGGTCTATAAATATAACCAAAAGTGTCTTTATAAGAGAGAGGCAAAGGGAGATTTGACTACAGAAACAAAAAGCAATGGGAGGCCTGAAGCAAGATGCTGTGCTGCTGTCTTTGAAGGTGGAGAAAGCGGCTGTGTGCCAAGGAATGCAGGGAGCATTACTCTAAAAGCTGGAAAAAGCAAGAGATCGGGTCCCCTCCTGCAGCCTCTGGAACCAGCAAGGCCCAGGGAAACTGATTTCAGACGAGCCTAAGGGAAGTGTGACTTTTTAAAGAGAAGTTTATTGTTTTAAGCCACCAAGTTTATGGTGACTGGTTATAGCAGGCACAGGAAACTAATGCATTAGGTTCGAACAGAAGAAAAGAAGAATAAGAATTGACTACATTCTGAAAAAAAGGGGGGGGCACCTATTATTGTGGATAAACAAGAAGCCCAGGTGATTGGAATAATTACTAAGAAAGAATTGATGATGAAATAAAGTAATTTATTGAGAGTAAGTTGAGTATTAGCTAGGGTGGGAAAGTGAGACCCAGAGAGAGGGGAGAGGCTAAGGCCTTGGACGATTTGATGAGCAGACAGAAGAGGTTGAGTGAAAGCAGCCCTGACAGATCTGGAGGAATAAAATTATGTGGTTATCCGTAGTTATCAGAATGTTACAAGCCACAGAGACAGCCCAGCGTGAGGCGACTGAGAGGCACTGAGGCCCTCAGAGCGAGGATGGTCAAGTGCGGAGAACTGAGTATGCTATCCTTGACTGTTTTACCTCTGTGTCTTCCCAGCCCACCCTCAGATAACCTCAAACCAGCCAAAAAAATGTTCGACTACTAAAAAGTGTAAGTTGTACATTTAGTTCTATTTATGCAATTAATAAATGTTTAAAGGTGTTTTGGATATTATGTATATTTTACCACAATAAAAAAGAAACACAACTTTATTTAGTTTATCAACTGGCTACACATGTTTAACTGTTGCTCTGTTTGTAGTTACATAGCTTGGGTGAGCTTACTGATTAAATTCATTACATGAGCTTTCTTTTTCCTAAAGCTTGAGTTTTTTTTTTTTTTTTTCCCTTTAAGGCAATAATGCAAGAGGACAACTGGCATTAGTTTTTTCTTCTTAAAATGTAATAACTTATAAAAAGAGGATTGAGAGGAGACTAAGAAGATTTATAAGACTAGCAAGATTTATAAGAGATCAGTAGGAAGTAAATAGTACTGAAATAAGCCCTTTTATAAATGATGCTCTTCTCCTGGCCTTTTGAATCCAATTCTTTATGACTCATCTTAGTGATTACTGAAAGAGCAAATTATTGTACCCTGGTACACAGAATTGAATTGTTCTGGGTCAAGAAGTACTCGACATCATATATAAAGTTCTATGCCCTTGTCTCATAGAAATAATTGCCCTATATCCTAAAAAGGTAATGATTTCATGCATTATACATCTCTAACTTTTCAGGTATGGAGTTTCTGTAGCTATATATATACATGCATATATATATATATATATATATATATATATGAAATATATCAATTCTCTATAGAATATGGCATTTTGCCTATAGGTATATTTTAGTTATTTGCAAAACTTTCATATGGAACCATAAGATTTAGTAATATTACTGCTGGAAAATAATGTCAAATTTCCTGATTTTTAAAGTAAGTAAGGCTTACATTTTATTTTTCACAATCGAGAGAAATAAGATCCTCAAATTTAACTGATTAGATAATCTTTTTCTATTACTATTTACTTGAAGAAGGAATTACCCACATGAAGTTAACACATTTTCTGGAAAATTATAATTAGTTTGGTGATTATTTACTGAAGGGCTGTGCAGCAAGAAAAATGTGCATTTTTTAAATGAAAGTATCCTTAAATTTCATTATAAAAACTATGCATTCTATTATAAACTTTCCAAAAATATAAAAATGTAGAACATTGAAAGTAATCGTCAGTAGTCCTCTAGGTTGTAACTATAATAATTATTTTATAACTTACCTTCTTTCTATCCATCTAATTATCTATCTCTACCTAATATCTGCTGGTCTTTCTGTACATTCTGTCTTGCAACCTGTTTTTTTTATTTGCTAGTGTATAAGGAAAATGTTTACAGATGTATAGATGCTTAATGATTCTTTAATATTTCATATTATGAGCTTTTAAAAGAATTTCTATTGATGGATATTAAGATTCATTTAGTGCTTTACTAACACAGATGTTTCTAATTGTTTTTTTCTCCATTTACATTAAATTCCTAAAACTGAAATTTTCTTGGAAAAAGTAATACAATGTCCTCACACTGTACTCTTGCTTCACTGTATTTTTTTGTGTGGAACCTGTGGATATTTTTCACTGAAGTTATTACTATTATAGAAAAGAAATGGTGAAGAACATTTAACTCTACTAGTATGTGAAGAAGCACCTTGCATTCCAAACTCCAATTTACTCTATTGTTAAATGGAACCAGTTTTTTTTAAAAAAAAAAATTTTTTAAAGAATATATATGTTTTAATTTTGAAGTTTTCTGTTTTTTTGATACAGTTAAATGTTGAAGTATATTCATATGTATCGATCTGAAAACATATCTTTTGGGTTGGACATAACCAAACTCATATATGATTTTAATGTAATTCAAATTCTCATTTCTTCTAATGTACTTATTATTTTCAAAATATGGGGAGACATATAGATTTTGGAGTCTCACCTGGCTTAATAATGTTTCCTTAGTCTCTAAGTATTATATGCTTTAGGATCTCTTTGAACTATTTATAATTTACATGTCTAAAATAAACATATACATTTATATATAAGTGTAAAAATATTTTAGAAAGGTATCATAAACATATACATTTATAATGTATATAATTTAAGAAGCTTCAGGTTTCAGGAGAGTTTCTTTGATTAACTAAAACCATTTATGAAATATAAATATATATAATAATTACTTAATTACAAGTCTTGATATAACCCACAAGTAAAGAAAAGACAAATTGAAGAAGCTACAATATGTTATTTTTCCAGAAGACATGGATAAGCATTTGAAATCTCTGATGTCCATTAAGATCATAAGAATATTTATTGATAAATCCTGCTTTGTTCACATTTAAATTTATAATTTTGATTAAATGGCATGTCCTTTCTTAAAGAAAAGAAAAGAAGAAACATTTTGGTGCATTTTTAAATCACTTTACCCTTTTTTGTTTCCTCATGGCCTCTCCCTGTTTTCTGTCCGTGTTTCATTGCACCAAATCTTTCCCGTAATCTCCAAAGGTGGAAGCTGCCTGTTGACATTTCATCAATGTATCATACACCTTGAAATATTGCTTTGTTAATGTTTTCTACCTGATTTTTTGTTTATGACTGATAAATGAAAGACAAATAAAAATGTCAGACCGATGTTTGAGGATAATAAGAAGGGAAAAATTTCAGTAGGGGTGATCAAAAAAAATTCTAATATATTTTGTTTAAGTTTGACATTTTAGTTTGTGAAAATCCTGATTTTTCTATTATAGCTATTATCCAAGCTTTACGCTTGGTGTTATATATTGATAAAAAAAACTTTGGATTTAAAAACTGGAGAGTCAAGACCTGAGGGAGTTTAAGGGAGCAGCCATAACTTTTCTTTAGAGAAGTAGTCAATTTCTTAACATAACCACACCTGTTGGGTCAGGTAAAGAGGTCTCTTGGATGAGAAAAGACACTTTGAAATGGGGTACCAGGAAGAATACTAATTGGCTAGGTAAAAATGTGCAAGTCTCAATTAGCACAACTACGAGCCCAAAGTTTCTGATTCTTCAATGACAACTTTAGTTTGTTGACCACATCTTTTCATACTCAGATATTTATTTTAAATAAACTCTTCATCTACATCATTTCTAAAAAGAAGAGAGTGCCTGGATTTTTTTATTATTATTTAAAAGTATTATGGGAGTACAAATGTTTTTGGTTACATTGATTGCTTTTGTAATGCTTGAGTCAGGGTTATGAGTGTGCACATCACACAAATAGGGTTCATTGTACCCATCAGGTAGGTTATCACCCATTCCCTCCTCCCCCTCACCTCTGCTTGATTTCCACTGAGTTGTACTTCCCTTCCAGTGAGTTGTACCTCTCTGCATATGTGTGCTCATCAGTTAGTTCCAATTTAACAGCAAGTACATGTGGTGTTTGTTTTTCCATTCTTTAGATACTTCACTGAAGATAATGGTCTCCAGTTCCATCCAAATTCTTACAAAAGGGAATAATTAATCCTCTTCATGGCTAAGTGGTATTCCATGGTATACATAGACCACATCTTGTTAATCCACTCATGAATTTATGGGCACCTGGGTTGATTCTACATCTTTGCAATTGTGAACTATGCTACAGTAAACATTCACATACAAATGTCTTTTTGATAAAATGTGACAAACCCACAGCCAACATCATACCGAAAAGCTTGAAAACATTCCACTAAGAACTGGAACAAGACAAGGGTGCCCATTGTCACCATTTTCTTTCTTTTTTTTTTTTTTTTTTTTTTTGAGACAGAGTCTTGCTCTCTTGCCCCGGGTAGAGTATAGTGGTGTGATCACAGCTCACTGCAACCTCATATTCCTGGGATCAAGTGATCCTTCTACCTCAGCCTCCTGAGTAGCTGACACTAAAGTACGTGCCACCTTGCCCAGCTAATTTTTTTCTATTTTTCGTAGAGATAGGGTCTTGCTCTTGCTCAAGGTGATCTTGATCTCCTGACCTCAAGCGATCTTCCCACCTAGGCCTCCCAGAGTGCTAGGATTACAGGTGTGAGCCACTGCACCTGGCCATCTGTCACGACTTCTATTCCATATAGTGCTGAAAGTCCTAGCCAGAGCAATCAGGCAAGAGAAAGAAATAAAGGGTATCCAAATCAAGAAAGAGGAAGTCAAACTATCACTTTTTGCTGATGATATGATCTTAGATCTAGAAAATCCCAAAGACTCCACCAAGAGACTCCTGGAATTGATAAATAAATTCTGCAAAGTCTCAGGTTATAAAATCGATGTACACAAATCAGTAGCATCCTTATATACCAATAACAGTCAAACTAAGAGCTAAATCAAAGACTCAATACCATTCACAATAGCCACAAAGAAAATCAAATACCTAGGAATGTACTTAACCAAAGAGGTGAAAGATCTCTGCAAAGAAAACTACAAAGTACTGAGGAAAGAAATTGCATATGACAAATGGAAAAACATATCATGCTCATGGATCAGTAAAATTAACATTATTAAAATGTCCATACTACCCAAAGTGATGTACAGATTCAATGTAATTCCCATAAAAATAGCAACATCATATTTCACAGATCTAGAAAACATAATTCTACACTTCATTTGGAACCAGAAAGGAGCCTGAATAGTCAAAGCAATCTTAAGCAAAAAGAACAAATCCGGAGACATCATATTACCAGACTTCAAGCTATACCACAAGGCTATAGTAACCAAAACAGCATGGTATTGGCACAAAAAGGGAAACATAGGCCAATGGGATGAAACAGAGAACCCAGATATAAAACCATCCAAATACAGCTAAATGATCTGTGACAAAGCGGAAAACAATATACACTGGGGAAAAGAAGCCCTATTCAATAAATGGTGCTGGGAAAATTGGATAACCACATGCAGAAGAATGAAACAGGATTCGTAATTCTAACCACTCACAACAATTAATTCAAGATAGATAATAGACTTAAATGTAAGGCATAATACCACAAGAATTCTAGAAGAAAATGTAGGAAAAACTCTTCTAGATATCGGTCTAGGCAAAGAATTTATGAAGAAGACTCCAATGGCAATCACAGCAACAAAAAAATAAATAAAAGGGACTTCATTAAATTAAAAAGCTTCTGCACAGCTAAGGAAATAATCAACAGAGCACATAGACAACCTACAGAATGGGAGAAAATATTCGCAAGCTATACATCCAATAAAGGTCTAATAAACAGAATCTACAAGGAACTCAAGCAAATAAGCAAGAAAAAAACAAACAACCCCATTAAAAAGTGGGCAAAAGACATGAACAGAAGATTTTCAAAAGAAGATAGACAACTGGTCAATAAATATATGAAAAGATGCTCAATATCACTAATCATCAGGGAAATGCAAATTAAAACCACAATGAGATATCATCTTACCCTGGTTAGAATAGCTTTTATTAAAAAGTTTAAAAACAATAGATGCTGGTGTGGATGCAGAGAGAAAGGAATGCTTATACACTGTTCGTGGGACTACAAACTAGTATGATGTCTATGAGAAACAGCCTGAAGATTCCTCAAACAACTAAAAGTAGACCATCTGATCCAGCGATTCCACTTGTAAATATTTCCCAAAGGAAAAGTGCCTAAATTTTTTCTCATATATTAGTGTCCAAACCTTACCCTGATACTTCCCTATGGTTCCTGTCACAACGCTATCTTTTCTAGAGCTCTGTTAAGAAAAATAACTAACACCTATGGAGAATTTAGTCAGATCATGGTTTGACCTTAAGTCAAAAGTTAATTCTTAATAACAACCTTATGAAGTAGGCACTATGATATTTTATATTTTACAGGTAAGGAAAACAAGATATAGAGATTACAAGAAATAGTGTATAACATAATAGGTAAGAGTAGAGAATTTAAAGTCAAACTGCCTGGGTGTGAAAGTTGGCTCTTTTTTCTACCAGTTCTTTAAATCTGGGCAAGTTCTTTAAACTTTCTGTACTTAACATTTTAGACATAAAGTGGGAATATCTAAAACACAGCTGTGTTATGAGGATTACTGGGTTAATATAAATATACATCTTAGAACATTGTCTGGCATACAATAAGCACAATCCAAGTGTATTTTATTATGATATTTATTATCCTAAATTACAGACTTAGTGTTGGAGCTGACATAAGAACCCAGGCAGTCTAAATGTAGAGATCATGGCCAAAATATCTCCTACCTTCATAACAAAACTCTCTCTACATACATGTGCATGCACGCACGTGTGCACACACACACACACACACACACAAAATATGCTCAATTTATATAAAACAGATATCACTTACTATTCCTATTTTATAGTTTAAGACAGTATGACTCAGAAATGTTAAGTGGCTTGTCATGGCTCATGAAGTAAAGATAACCAGCCCTTTGGGTTCATAGACTGTGTTTTTCCAGTTATAAACCTCCAGGGTCTTTTGGGGTACCTGCTGTATATAACCATAGCTATATGGTTTTTGATTTTTTTGAATAACACATTAATTAACTAATGGCCACCATGGGGCTAGAACTGTACCACAAGAACTTTCATTACAAATATAGATTGTTCATTTTTGCTAAATTTTCAGTCAGAAGAATAAGTCTTTGATACTAGATCTGACTTTATCTAGCTTTGGGACCTTGAATAAATGACTCATTCCTATGACAGGGAATCTGCAAGTACTATGCAAAACACATTCCATTATTCAAATGGCAAGTAATAGCCATGTGTTAGATTGTGGTTTTTTGCTATTTTACTATTTCCTATTTTTATATATTCCATAAACATTCCGTATATATACATTTCTCAGTATACAGGAGAGATTGGTTCCAGGACCCCCGTGCACACCAAAATCCTCCCATATTCAAGTTACACAAAGTCAGCCTTCTGCATGGGGCATTTCCCATCCTGCCAATACTATATTTCACATCTGCATTTGGTTGGAAAGAATTTGCATATAAGTTAACCAGCACAGTTCAAACCATATTGTTCAAGGGTTAACAATATAAATATATGCATATATATGCATATATTTATAGATATCCCTATGTGTGCTTTCTGTTTGTGGGTATGTGAAAATCGAGCCATCATGGTTGGGGTCTGGATATGCTGATTATGTGGAACCAGTGAGATAACAACCAAAGCGAGATAGCAAGTAGGTACCTGAAATGGAAGTACAGATATGTGAATCCTCAACACATTGTTGAAGTCATGGGATTTGAGATTCTAGAGGAGGCTGACCTGAGGTAACGGTCTCAGAAATTCATGACACTCTCCAATCACAACGTGCTTCTCCTCCAGTCTTGTTCATCTTAGTAAATGCAAAGCAGTACTCATCAAGTTGCTCATGGAACAAACCTGGAAGTCATCCTTGATTCTGCCCACTCCTCAACCTCCCATTCAGTTCAGTCCTATCTGCAAAATATCTCACTCCAGAGACATTTTATGTTGCCTGTGATACAGCCATAGCTTTTTGACTTGTCTTTCTGACTTTATTTCAGCCTCTGTCCATCCGCAAAACAGCTGATCTTTCTAAGAGGTATTTTGATTATGTCACTCATTAGGTTTTTATTCCCAGTTCCTATTATAATCCAGTAGTGATTATTTCCGCATTTCTCAAAAATGGCTTATGTGATATGGCTTCCTTGAAGCCACCTCTCCCTTTACCACAAATTCTTTTCCACATCAGGTTCTTAGTGCATGCTGTTTCAACCACGTCACATGTCTCATTCAGTCTGTTTTTGATTGTCATGTATTGTATTCATTCTTCTAATCCTTCAAGTCTCTGTTTAAATATCAAATCTTCAAAGATTCCTACCATTCTTTTTAAAATACATTTTTTTGTTTATTCTCTCTTGCTTTCATTGACTTTAGTTCATAACACTCATGCAATGTGTAGGTACATTAATTATGTGATTGTTAAAACCAGGTCTTCCACAATAACCCCCAGCTCTAAGAGAGAAGGCACCATGTAACTTATGCTCCATACTGCATCCCTGCTGGATACAACAGTGGTTTTTCCCCAGAGTAAATATTGAACAAATGTTTACTGAATCAATGAAGAAAGTCACGTTCGAAGTTGTCATTGTAAACGAATGGCTGATGGAGCTGATAGCTAGTATTAAGAGCGTAGAGTGTTGTGCACTATTTCACATGGGCGATATTTCCATAGCATTCGTTATTCTAAGTGTGGGGGAAATGCTGCAAAAGGTTAATCAGTTTGATCTAAAATTAAAGTTTTACGTGGCTTATAAAATCATATTTAAAAAAGCAAGATTTATATCTTTTCTACAAGAATGTTTTGATAAGCTCATTGAGGATGGATGGCAAGGGGCAATGGAACCCAAGAGGTAACTAAACTCTTCTGCAGTTAAATACTGGTTATTTGGACCAGGAGGAATTGCAGAGAAGAAAAGAGGAAGGGGAGAGAGAAAAGGAATGCTGGGCAAATTGGCTGAAGCCCAATTTAGAAGGAAAAGCAGGAAGGCGTTTTAAGAACCAGGAAGTCTAAACTCAAGTGAAGAGATTTGTGTTGCTGTGATATTAACCCATCTGTTCCCCAGACTTACACTAAAGTCAGCTCCACAACCAAAAATAAATAAAATAAAAAAAATATTAAAATAATAAAATAAAATAATAAAAGGCTTTAGAAATAAGCTGTCAAGAACAAGGGAGAGAATAATAGAGGTAGACAAATGGGGAGGCGGTTCAGAAATTTGTGATTTCTAAATCAGGAGACTTCCTGTGGTTGACACATTTCACCAGGTATCTGTAAGAGCGTATGTATAAAAACGGAATACAAATGAACATCCTTGATGAATGAATAGGGAACAATTGGGAGGATGGCGAATGACGGAAAAGCAGAAAAGTGTGGAGTAGTACAGATGACATGACTCTCAAGGAAAGAAATTTTACAGAGTGTGGAAATGTAATATTCTGAAAGTAGGGTGCTAAAAATTATCAACTTCACTTTAATATTTCATGAAACATAGGGTATGAGAGAAATAATAATGATGATATTAATGCCCATTTTATGGTTGACACCATGCTAAGAAATTAACACTTGAACATCAATACTAAAGAATTAAGTGTAATTATTATCCACATTTACATACTACAAATCACAGACCCTCTCACTACGTCATATGTTAGCATTAGGCAGCAAATAAGAGGCTACCTCGAGATTAAACCACAGGAAATGTAGACAAGTTTCTAGCCTTGTTCAATATCCATGTTGGCACAGTGGATTCTTAGGGAGAAGAAGTACAGTTTCATAGACTGAGATTTTGTTGGTCTTAAAAACAACATTAATGACATAAACTTCATTAATTCTATTTTCTCACTAAATGAAAAAACTGGACCTGGCTACATTTTAGCTTTGAAAAATTCTATCAGAATAGAATTGTTTTTTTCAAATTTTGCTATCTCCATTTTTAAACTAAAATAAACAAGTATTTAAATAAATTTAGATTGTCTCTTTCTTCCTTTTGCTTTTTCATTCCCATCTTTGATTTAAGGCTTGAAAAAGGGCCACATTGACCTTGCAAGAGAAATTTTCCTCTTGGTATTCCTGGTTTCAAACAGAAGTTAAAGTATAGTAAATCTCATGAGAAAGTCTACTTTTTGACATTTACAGCTCAATTTTACCTATTCAGGCAGTTTGAATAAGCTTCAGATAAGCATCAAAGCTTATCCAGGGTGAACTTGAATTCTGAAACTTCTAAAGTTCTGTCACTGGTAATGCTACCTAACTTTTGAAGATGCCAATCATAGCATCCCAGTAGCAATCCTGGTTTGCTATTGTACCTCACAGTCAAGGATGAATGAGGTCACATAGCAGCAACTTTATCAAAAATATAAGATAAGGTCAGGCCTTGAGGAAAGTTTCTTAAAAACTCAATGATGGAAGGAAGTGAGACAATCTTAATTATGACTAGGTACCATATGGTTGTGCAATTCATCTAGTACATTCAAAACAATTATTACATAATATAATAATGACATTGATTAAATATCATTTCATCAGCACAATGGATATTTTTATATCTATAGACTAATGAAGTCAATCTATCAGGACTCAGAATAATAGGTACTATACATAGAATAAATAATTAAACATATACAATAAACAATTATTTAATTTTATACTTGCAAATAATTTCAATGCATGTTAAATTAAAACACCTAGTGGAGCCTTTTTCTAAGATAAGCATATATATGTAATATGCTATGACCTTTGCATTAGACTGTTTGGGGACAAGCTTGAGGGACAGTTAAGTTAAAAATGGTTAAATATCTACATAAGAATCGAGGTTTATAGCCAACTTTCTAATGGTCTTCACAGTCAAACTTATTTAAAACTCAACAAAGAAAAGTCAACTGATAAAGATGTCTCAAATTTAAGTTCTTAAAGTTTGGTACAGCTGAATGGAAAATAACTTCTTTATTTTTGATTTTCTGTCTTTAAGTCTATGTAAGAGTAAGTGATAAAAAGAGGTAAATCATCTGCCATGGTTTATTATGTCTTTCATAATTGCAATTTTTCCCATCTACTAATTAGTTTTCTAATTTGCTTGGGCTAATCTCAGAAGCTCAAAAACAATTTTCTATACCAGGCTTTTATTAAACTCAATGTTCTGTATGCAATTTTAAAAATAGATTTATAGGAATTATCAACCAAAAAAGACTTTAATGTGTACATGTTCTTGTCTATTTTCTCTTTGAAGGAAAATCTTAGAATCCTACTATTTTTTTCTTTCTAATATAGCAGACTAACATCTGTGAATTATACAAACCTGCAAATTACTTTTTTCCTTGTAAGTTAATTGCTTTAAAATTATAATGAAAAAAGAATCCAAAACTTAAGTGCAGAGCAGTGTTAGGCAAAATTAATGGTAAACATTCTGATTAGCATATAAAATTTAATGAAACTGTTTTGATAGAAAATCTTAACAATAATGTAAGTGGATAGAACTGTTGGCAAATATTTAATTTAATTAATGAATTTTTGTAATTGATAGCTGCATTTCACATTAAGTGATTATTATTTAACCTATGTTTTCTTTTCTGCTTTATAAATGAGACTATTCCTAGGAATATGAGG
>NW_012146412.1:4804080-4812397 GCF_000956105.1 Propithecus coquereli
AAAAAATTAGCCGGGCATGGTGGCGCATGCCTGTAGTCCCAGCTGCTCAGGAGGCTGAGGCAGGAGGATCGCTTGAGCCCAGGCGTTTGAGGTTGCTGTGAGCTATGGTGATGCCACGGCACTCTAGCCCAGGCAACAGAGTGAGACTCTGTCTCAAAAAAAAAAAAAAAAAAAACAGACAAATAAACAAAAAAATACCAGCTTAAGTAATAGTATTATATTTATATATTTGAAATAGAGAAAATAAGCTAAAAATGTCCATAGCACAAAGTCAAAGGTTGAACACTTTGCAGTCTAGCAGTAAATATCAATCGGGTGCCATCTCCTGCCATTCCTAGTCTTACATTTCAAATTTTCAATATTGAACCATTTGTACTTCCCCATGTATATCTGTATCTGTGCCCAGCTTTGGCCATACAGCAGCACCTATCTAGAAGATTCCTTCTGCCTCTTTTTTCTCATAGATAATTCCTACTCATTTATAAAGTCTTAATCCAGATATTATTTCATTTCAAATGATTTCTCCAAATCTTTAAGTCCACAGTGTAAATAATATATATGTAGCTGACTATTCCTTTAGATTTAGAGGTTTACTGTGTTCTGGATATGGGGCAGAGTTGGCCTTTCTAAAATATAAACATAATCACACCTTTACTTAACAAACTGGAAACCACTTGAACACTCATAAAGAAGTTATTGAAATAATTATGCTATATATCTAGGATGGAATAATAAGATTCTATTCAACAAAATGATTTACACATTTCCTAGTTATTAGCTACTTTCCAGGAGAGACGGTCATAAAATATTTTATTAAATTATGAGAGCCAAGTATAGGACAATATGCATAATATAATATTGAGTTTTGTAAAAACAATATATATGTGTATGTGTGTGTATATGAGCATAAATAAAAATTAGAAAAGATATTCCAGGTAAATAATGCTGATTACCTTAGTGGGCAGGGAGTCAAAGGCAGTGTTGAAGTAAGGTTAATTGTTTTCCATATTTAGAAGACAAGGAACCCCTAAACTTAAGAAAAGTCTGCTACATACGAATTGTTCAAAAACTACAACCCATGTTCCAAAATTTTCAGCAAACCAAATATCAGAATAAAAGCAAAGAAAACCACATCTGGGCTCATCATAGCCAAGTTGAAGAAAACTGAAGATTAAAAAACAAAGATCTTAAAAGCAACCGGAGGAAAAAAGACACATCACATGAAGGATATAAGAACAATGGCCAACTTCTAACTTAAAAAAAGTACATGGGTAACAGAAAAGAATAGAATGACAACTTCAGTTGTTGAAAGGTAGAAAATTCTATCATTGAAAAATTCTATATCTTCACAAATTTCCTTTGGAAACTAAGGCAAAATAAAGGCATTTTTCTATAAAGGACAATTTAGATAATTTTTTGCCATCAAATCTGCACACAAAAAATGCTAAATGAAGTGATTCAGGTTAAAATAACATGACTACATGGAAGCTCAGAACCATAAGAAGAAATACAAAATACTAGAAATGGTAAATATACAGAGACATACACAATGCAGGCTTTTTTATTTCTGTTTTTTTTTGACAAATAGTACAGTTTTCAGAAATAATTATAATGCCTGTATTATATTATAAGGTTTGTAATGTATGTTGATGTATTGATAATATATATGTCATCTGTAGGTAGCACTATGAATGGGGTATAAAACTATGCTTTTGAAAATTTTTTACATTTTACATAAAATAGTACAGTGTTAATATTAAACATATCATGATACATTAAAGATGCATACCATGATCATGAGGGCAATATCTAAAAGAAATTATCTACACGTAAAACTAGGAAGCTAGGCCAGGCGCGGTGGCTCACGCCTGTAATCCTAGCTCTCTGGGAGGCCGAGGCGGGCAGATCGTTTGAGCTCAGGAGTTCGAAACCAGCCTGAGCAAGAGCGAGACCCTGTCTCTACTAAAAATAGAAAGAAATTAACTGGACAACTAAAAATATATAGAAAAAAAATTAGCCGGGCATGGTGGCGCATGCCTGTAGTCCCAGCTACTCGGGAGGCTGAGGCAGGAGGATCGCTTGAGCCCAGGAGTTTGAGGTTGCTGTGAGCTAGGCTGATGCCACGGCACTCACTCTACCCCAGGCAACACAGTGAGACTCTGTCTCAAAAAAAAAAAAAACAAAAAAACAAAAAAACTAGGAAGCTGATAGAAAAATAAAAATGGAATATCAAAATTATATTTATTTCAGAATATAAAATAAATAAATAAAATATTTTCTTGAGCTCAAATAAGTAATTGATTTATGATGTGTCTCATTAGACTCAAAAATATTAATATTATTTTATATATCATTCATTGTGGTGATGTTTCATTAATAATACTTTAAATGACTAGGAAAAGTTACAAAGATAAAATATAAAGACAACCTTACAAAAATATTAATTTTTTTTCAAAGCAAAGATACTACTTTATTATAAAATTGTATGATTACTGAAATTATATATGAATAAGATCAAAATAATATTCCTTCCCAGAAATCCTTCCAGAACTCATTACCTCAACAGCTTGTTCAGCATAATACTACCTTATGAATGCACAAATATACATACTAGAAAATCCAGAGAAAAGGTTGGGATAAAAAAAAAACAAGTGTATTTAAGAACAGATGAAATGTTCTGGAACAATGGAAGCAAAACAGGTTGTCTTTTAGAGCATGCAGAAAGACATTACCACTTTGCTCTTTAAAAATAGCCACTTGGCCTATGAGAAGGTGTAGTTTTCATTGGATTTTAAGATGTTTACTTGCTGATAAAGCAAGAGGAGAAGGATTACATCATGGACTAATCTTAGGAATAAGTGGTCTCAGCTAGTGTGCAGTGGTACCATCTTAGCTCACAGCAACCTCAAACTCCTAGGCTCAAGTGATCCTCAAATTCTCAGGCCAAGTGATCCTCCTGCCTCGGCCTCCCATCACACCAGATTTTTCGATTTTTTTGTAGAGATGAGGTCTCACTCTTGCTCAGGCTTGTCTTGAACTCCTGACCTCAAGGGTTCCTCCCGCCTTGGCCTCCCAGACTGTTGGGAATATAGGAATGAGCCACCGCACTTGGTCTCAATGTGCTTTTACTTACGCTACTTCTGTCAAACACAATATGTGAATTTAAATTTGTTAGAATAGAAACCAAACTCAAAGGAGTTACTCAAATAATGTTGAAGTAGGCTGAAATAACATGATTTGGCCAAACATAAAATTATTTTTTGCTAACTTGTAGCAAATAGCAAAGACTTAAAAAAACGGACAAGTGAAAGTCCCTCGAATATGTATTATCTATTTCTATTTGATTTTTTAAGTGTTCTCTATAATCGGTGAGTTGTTGCCATTATTGTTAATACTAAATGTAAGAATATTATTCTTTGACATGCAACCCCAAGTAGTTATATTTCTTTCTATATTTACCTTAGCATAATAAAAAGTAAAAATTTGCTTCCTTAATTTAAATCAATAATATATGTATGTTTATGTGAATCTATTGGAATATATATAAAACTAAATTTCTTTTATCCAAGTAGCAACAAAATGGGATAAACTGTGCTAATATAGAAAAACTAGCAGCCAGTCTATATGCCTTCTTATTAGAGATATGATCTCTCCAGTTTTCAGTTTTCTCTTTTGTAAGAGGGGAGGTGAGAAGTTTGAAGGGAGACGTCCTTCTAAGAGATTGATATATCCCTGGCACCTGAGTCGCCCTATTCTGTATCCAGGGCAGAAACCATTAATTGCTGATAGTACTTTTCACTATGGAATCATAAGAGTGAGTCAAAATTTCCATACAGTGTTCCGGGCCATCATTATCAATTATTTATAGTTTCCAATAAATATCAAAATTTGTTATATATTGATGAGATGATTTTTATAGTTTCTTTATGGTCTCTTCCAGTTAAAACACATTTTAATCTTCATTTTATAAAAATTATCATCATTGTTTGAAAGTGATCTAATGAGATGTCTTCAATTGTCTAGCATTACATGGGTAGAAAACCAGGAGAAGAGTTCAATTTAGGGTGATCTAAATTAAAGGTTCTTATTCTGACAATAGTACTTCTTTTACCTTCTTTAATGATTAGGAAGTTTAAAATTAAAGCCATAATGCTAATCTCATTTTATGGTCTGAATTATGAAAGTATTTATAGTAATCTTTGGAAATATACTGTCTTTTAAATAAATGTTATAACATAGAATTATATTTCCTTGTTTCTAAGGATTATTTCTATTTAAAATTCAAGGCTATTGCCATCTATTCATAGCATCCCAATATTTCCTCATCCTTTCCAGTTGACCTTGCTATTTGTCACTTGAGGGTTTGAAGCAACAGATACGAATCCTCCACTTTTATTTTCTGCACATGTTTATAGGTAATAGCATTAATAGCCTCCATGCTTCATTGAGTATTATATTTAATTTGCTCTACAAATTCACATGATGTCAGCCATTAGCTGTCTTCCGAGCCTTTTATAATTGGGAGTTCAAACTATCAATAATATGCTAATATGGAAGATTTTCACAAAGTTATGATCATAATTCAGATTTTGAAATCAGGCAAATGATTATTTTAGTGACCTAATAATTAACTTTAGTCATGATTAGCATTTTTATTGGATTTTATACTATATATTTTATACTATACTTTTTCCTTAAAGTTTTTTCTACACCCTATACAGGTATCAATACCCCAAGAATCACTATTTATACCTGAAAAAGTCAATTTACAAAGGCACAAAATCTTAGTGCTGACTTTCCACTCTAATCTCCCATCTAAGGTAAGTATTTACTTTAAAGATTTGAATCAGTTTCTCTGACTCCCGCATGAATATTTCCAGTAAACTGGGATTACGTGTTCTACAAAGCAACTTACTTTTTTATTACATAGTTATAATTGATAGATTTTTTTTGTTTTTGTTCACTGAAGCTCTTATCTGCTTTAGAAATTGTCATTGGTCTTTCCATTTTTATCAATCCCTCCTCTAGTCAAAGAGTTGATGAAATTTGGGGTTTTTTTCCTCATAACTTTTGTATTTAAGGGGATAAATATTTCATTTCATTTCACATTTACATTGAATTTTTGTATAATTTATATTTCACAAGTTCTTAATATTTTAAAGTAGATTATGATTAGTCTTAGTTCCATTTTGGATTAGAGAAACAATTCGTAATGGCATCCAGGAGATTTCTTTTCTTATTTGCTATATAATCACTTTCAAGATAGGGTAGGTAATTCTCAAACTCTATATCCAACAAGCCTCTTGGAAAACGGTGATGCTGATTGATCTTCGATTCTATTTTTTTTTTTTTTTTTTACAATCCATTACTCCTTTTCAGTAATAAGCTTTCTTGGCCATTGTCTTTGTTCTAAAAGCTTCAAGTGCCCTCATAATTTTTCCATAGTTTTAATCGCAAAAATTAAACCTTAAAGGTAAAAAGAATTAGAAAATATTTTTATGTTAAGCATTTTCAGTATTTAATGTATGGAAAGAAAGGTACACTGAAAACAATTTTATGAATAATAATAAGAGTTTTAAAATTGTCTGGTTTTAAAAATAAATTCAAATAACACTAATATACTTTTTAATACTCTACATTATAATTTTTTGGACTATAGCTTCTAAGTATGTGTTTTGACACAAAAGATCTAGTGTAGAATTAACAAATGGGCCAAGAATTAAAAAAATCAATTTGAACCTCTACTTTAATATACAGGTGCTATGTCAACTTATGCAGTTTTCCTGAGAAGATGAGAAAGTACCTAGAGACAGTAATACACAAGACAGATGGATTCTACTCTATATCAATGATTATCATCTTCAATAGATTGTCAAAAATGGCTTTTTTCTCCCCACATTCTCAATATATGATCCAACCTCCATATTTTCAGGAAACTTACATGTACAGAAACACTAATTTATACATGCAATGAGATAAGGGACATCTACCCACATTCGCATACATCTTAACACTCTTTTCTTCTGCTTTAATAACTGCCTTCTCTCCAATTAAAACAAGTCCTTTAAGATAAATTTCATGCTCTCTTTTTTGGCTTTATATAATAGCTAAAATTTCATCAAATCCAGGCAGAAAATGAGATTTTTTTGTCCTCTAATATGGCAAAGAATAGGGGTTTAGGACAAACGTGAGTCTGCATACTTAGTAGATTAAGGGCTCCAGAAAAAAAAAAAGGGGGGGGGGAGATTTTTGATCAAATTTTAACCACAATAATAAAAAAAAGATACACAGAGTAATTATAATAAAAAATTGAGATTTTTATAAGCTAGAAATGCTTACTTTGGTACTCCAGTTTACTAAGATTTTCTAATAAGTGACATTCAGAACTGAATCCACATCTGCGACTTGGTTCACAAAAGTTTGGATACGATCTATACTCACACCCTCAACCCCACACCACCACCAACCTCCAACTTCAGTAGAGGGGCAAGTCTCCCAGTTATATGTACAAAACCAGGAATACTCTTCTCTATAACATTCCATGATAATGTGTATCCTGCATAAGACTCAAACACTAAGGTGTAGTATGAGAAGTATCTTTAAGTTTTCATGTATTGTTTTGTCTTTAAAATTTTCTCTAAGAGATAATTATATAGTTTCTTGGCCTAGAGATTGCATGATGGTTCTGACAAATGTTAAGCAATGACTTTCGCTCTTTGTCTGTGAATTTGAGCTTTACAGCAGACAATAGTAACTTGAGTTTTGAATGTCTGCATGGCCCTGAGTTGTTCCTTATTGAGAAGAGAAATTGCGCTTTTTAGAAATTTTATCAAACTTTTCATAGTGAATTCTTGCAAAGTGGTATAACTTACTTTATTAGTAGGAAAAAATTCAATGTGAAGGAAGTTTTGATATGGCGAATTTTATTTGTTTTTATTCTTTTTTATCTGTTTTATCTTCTCATTAATAGAAATTAGTATAAAATTTAAAAATGATTTATGCTTATTTTACCTAATGAATCATACAGATATAATAAAACTTTGTCAATATAAGATTATTCTTTTTTCTATTGTTCTCCACAAGTGCTTTATCCCTCAATAACACCTCCCCAAAGTTTAGTGAAAATGCTAGAAACATGATTGCTTACATTATTTTCTGGCCAATTTAATTCTCGACCTTTTCACTTATATTGTCAAAAAATGTCAATTAGTGTCAAATGTATCAGTGGCTTTTAAAAGTTCTCATTCTTTTCAGTAAGTTTTGAATAGACTATTACTTTACTCTACCTTGACCTTGGACCAAATTGTCATACCTGGTGAATATAGGATGATTAATAATATGGCCACTACAAGTGTGAATTTAAATAAAATGGAATACACTTGACTGAGACAAATACTTTCAATTCTAAGCATTCTTTGGCAAGATGTATAATATAGCATTTACATGCTTGTAATTTATTTACTCTTATTTAGGTGCATGGTAGGTCTATAAAAAGTCTGACATTTCCAATGAATTGAAGATTTAGGGGAAACTGAGGTGGTAGCAGGTTAGAAACCAGAGTTCCAGAAATGAAGGAGCTATGTAGAAAATAGCTCCAAGAGTCTGCCTTTGGGCTTCTGTGAGCCAATACTTAACACAGGGCCTTGAATAAATAGAGTGAAACTCCACAAGAAAAAGCCCAAACCATCAGAATATTGTAAGCTGAATAATTCCCAGAGCTCACACAAGGCAGATAGATGTTCCGACCAGAGTACAGAGAACACAATGATTCCCAGATATATTCAGTGGAGACTCCAGAGGTGCTCAACTTTAGCAATCAGAGTAAATCATACCTTCGATAAAGGCTAATCTTTAACAATGTTAATAAATCTTAATACCTGTACTTGAAGTGATTAAATGAATAATCTTAGAGGGGAGAAAACAAACATAAACATCAAGGAAAGTAAAATTTACAGACTCTAGCTTCCAATCAAACAGTAATAGCCATAAGAAAAAGCTGACTAATCAAGACAAAAGTCAGTCCATAGAAAAGTAGGAATAAGAAATAATGGAAATAGCAGACACAGATGTTAATACGATTGTTGAAAATATGTGCAAGTATTTGAGCGAAAACACCAGCATAATGAGGAGATAAATGGAAAATATAATACAAGAATAAAATAGAACACTTAGAAGTGAAAATATATCTGAATTAGAAATTCTGCTTCATATGAGTAACAAAAGATTAAATACTGCCTAAGAAAGTATCTGAAAATTTAAAAACATAGCATTAAAATGTATTCAGACTGGAGCACAAAAATAAAGTCTGAAAAACATT
>NW_012146412.1:4813849-4817038 GCF_000956105.1 Propithecus coquereli
TTTAAAGCAAAACTTGTATCTTTTAATTTCATAAATTATTATTCTGCAAATACTTTCAAATTAGAGAGATAAAATTATTAAACGCATGAGGTTGGTATTAACCTTAATAAGCCACAAAAGGAAGACCAAATTAGATCTTAAAAAAGGAAAATGAAAAATGAAACACATAATAGTAGTAATCAATAAAACAGAAAAAAGACAATATAGACAAAATCCAAAGCTGATTCTTTGAAAAATATCTATATAGTTGATAAACATTTTAAGTAGATTAAGTGTTTAAAAAGAGGAAGAGAGAGAGAACACAAATTATCAGTATTAGAAAATGAAGACGGAATATAACATCATAAAACATAAGGATACTAAGATAGTAGTATCAATAATAACATTTAAGTGATATTATTGTACACTTTAAGCTGAGGCAAAATGGACCATCATCCAAATTTGTTCACATGTAGATACTAATAAAGCCACACACACATGCACCCCAAAACGGAATGAAGAATTTATTTCTCACATAATAAGGCATTCTGGGGAAAGCAAGGCAGCTCCCAAACAGGTCCAAAAAAATGGTCTGAGAGAACAGGGAAAGTAGAAATGGCTTGGAGTTTTTATGGTGGTTGGGTATGGACCTGGGCTGAGGGTTGCTTCACATAGGCAGAGCCCTGTAGGATTCAAACTCTGCAAATGCTACAGGACAAACCACCTGGGCTTGCTTATCAGGTTGCACAGGTATGGGGGAGAAGGCAAAGAGAAATGGTTAAGTATTAAAAGCTGTAAGCAAAAAAACCTCCCAACAAAAATAAGCACTGGACGAAATAGATTCACAGCTGAATTCTATCAGACCTACAAAGAAAAACTGGTACCAATAATACAGAAATTATTTCATAATATTGAGAAAGAGGAAATCCTGCCCAACTCATTCTATTAAGCCACATCACTTTCCTACCAAAGCCAAGGAAGGACACAACAATAAAAGAAAACCACAGACCAATATCCCTTATGAATGTAGATTCAAAAATCCTCAGCAAAATACTAGGAAAGTGAATTCATCAGCACATCAAAAAAAATAATCCACCAGGACCAAGTGGGCTTCATCCCAGGGATGCAAGTATGGTTCAACATACGTAAATCAATAAATGTGACTCACCACATAAACAGAAACAAAATCAAAGACTATATGATCATCTCAATAGATGCAGAAAAAGCATTTGACAAAATCCAGCACCCTTTCATGATAAAAACCCTCAACAAACTAGGCATAGAAGGAACTTATCTCAGAATTATAAAAGCTATGTATGACAAACCCACAGCCAGCATCATACTGGATGGTGAAAAGTTCAAAGCATTTCCCCTAAGAGCTGGAACAAGACAGGATGCAGACTGTCACCACACCTATTCGACATAGTCCTGGAAGTCTTAGGGCATTCAGGCAAAAGAAGAATATTAAGGGTATCCAAATTGAGAAAGAGGAGGTCAAACTAGGGCTCTTTGCTGATGATATGATTTTGTATCTAGAAAACCCCAAAGACTCCACCAAGAGACTCCTAGAATTGATAAGTAAATTTCACAAAGCCTCAGGATACAAAATCAATGTACATAAATCAGTAACATTTCTACATACTAATAACAATCAAGCTGAGAGTCAAATCAAAGACTCAATACCATTCAAAATAAGTACAACGAAAATAAAATGTATCATTTTACACTATTTAGAATAGCTAAAGTTAAAAAGTTGATCATATCTAATGTTAGCAATGGTGCAGAACAAATAATACTCTATAAATTGCTAGTGTAAACATATAGTGGTACAAACACTTTGGAAAATAGTTTGACAATTTCTTATTCTTAGTGAATTATCTAATAAAATTAAGTTATCCATATACTCCAGTAATTCCATTCCTAGCTAATCCACCAAGAGAATTAAAAACCCATGTCAGCACAGTCTGTGCACAAATATTAATAGCATTAGTCATATTACTCAAAATTTTAAGAAAAGACAAATTCAATCTATAGTAAAAGAAAACACATCCATAATTGCCCAGGCACAGTGGTTGAGAAGGATAGATGGGACACAACAGAATATTTTAGGATGATAAAATCATTCTATTAATATATCTTGATACAGTTACATAAATGTATTACAAGTCAGAATGAATTCAAATGCACATTTAAAATGGGCATATTTTATACTATGAAAATTATATTAATACTTCAATGGAACTTACATACAAAAATAAATTCCATAGAATGAAAGCCAAATTATTGCCCACTACAGGGATATTACATATTAAAAATAGTGCTACTTTGATAAATGTAAATTAATCTATTCTATTTGATTGTTCTAGTGGAAATTAGAGATACTTTGTGTGAATTATTTGGCTTTAGAAAAGAAACAAAAATGCCACAACAGTTGTTATAAACATAGAAATAATTTTGTAAAAAACATGGGTTGTTTACATTTTCTAAGCAAAACTAGTAGACAATATGCATGTCCTAATTATCTGAACATTTCATAAAAAATGAATAGCTAAAGGTGACTTTTTCATAGATATGGTTAGTATACCAAGGAATAATGAATTAAAAACAAAAATTAAGCTTTATCTTTTTTATTCCTTTTTGATTTCTGCAATGCTGAGCTTCTGTTACAAATATATTTGAGTTACATAAGTGATTCATCAACTATCTTACAAATGTTTATTTTTTAATATCTATCATGCAATGATATGGATCATAATGTCTATCACATAATGATATTTGTATCAGTGCAGTAGATAATAGAAGGTGAAGGATATAAACAGAGTCATGTTAATGATGGGTTCACCTTATTTGAAGGATCTAAATGAAGATTTTTGACTGGTCTTTGACGGCCTGATAATAAAGTGACAACACGCTAATTCAGTGTTAAATATGACCCTCAAAATTTTGGTTCAGGTGGCTAAAAAAGGAAACTGATTTAGCCATACTGCCACAGAAAGGGAAACTTTGCTATGTATAGACACAGTGTAGTTTAATACAAAGAATATTGGATTTGGTGTCAGAAAATTCAGTTTGTAATTCTGGTTATAAAGAGGATTTTCGATTTAATGTCAGAAAATTTAGGTTATAAATGTGGTTCTTTCAAAATAATGGCTGTTTCACTTTGAATAATTAAGTGAAATGAATCAGCCTCACTTTATTTTTCTACTATTC